>NC_041020.1:13164917-13302825 GCF_004193775.1 Glycine soja
AGCCTCTGTTAGTGTTATGCCTTTGTCGATTTTTAATTCTCTATCTCTAGGTCCCTTGCAGTCAACTGATGTGGGTAATTCATTTAGCTAATAGAAGTGTTGCCTATCCTGTTGGTTTCATAGAAGATGTCTTAGTTAGAGTTGGTGAACTGATTTTTCCTGTTGATTTTTATATCTTGAATATGGAAGATGGATTTTCTCAAGGATCAGTTCCCATCATTCTAGGCAGACCCTTTATGAAAACTGCTAGAACTAAGATAGATGTTTATGCAGGCACACTGTCCATGGAGTTTGGTGATATAACTGTTCATTTTAATATTCTGGATGCTATGAAATACCCATCTGAAGATCTTTCTGTATTTCGTGCTGAAATAATTGACCATGTTGTTGATGAATACATGACTGATCTTTATTCTAATCTGCATGCCTCTCACTCTTCATGCATTGAGTCTGAAATTGTACTTGATCATATGTCTGAATTTGATGCTGAGAGTGAATCTGAGAGTGATATTGATTGCATGCCTGGTGGTGGTGTTTTACCTCTTGAGATGATTTTATAGAGTCAGATAGGACTACCATGTTTCAGGAAGTACACATACCTCTGACTTTCTTTATGAGGTAAAGGCTGAGAAACCATCTCCTTCTACCACTGTCCAGCCGACCACACCAGAATTGAAGCCTCTACCATCAAATTTAAAATACGCTTACTTGGATGATAGCAAGAGTTTTCCAGTGATTATATCTGCCTCCCTTGCTGATGAGCAAGAGGAAAAGTTGTTGTCAGTTCTCAAGAAGCATAAGAAGGCTATAGGCTGGACCCTGGCGGACATTCCTGGTATTAGCCCATCCACATGTATGCATCAAATAAATTTAGAGGATGGAGCTAAACCAGTAAGACAGCCACAGAGAAGACTCAACCCGGTGATTCTTGATGTAGTGAAGAAGGAGATAACCAAGCTTTTGCAGCTAGAATCATTTATCCTATCTCCGACAGCCAATGGGTGAGTCCCGTCCAGGTAGTCCCGGAAAAAGACTGGCCTCACAGTGATCAGAAATGAGAAGGAGGAGCTGATTCCTACTCGGGTGCAGAACAGTTGGAAAGTCTGCATTGACTATAGGAGGCTGAACCAGGTTACCAAAAAGGACCATTTTCCCCTACCATTCATTGACCAAATGCTTGAACGCCTGGCAGGTAAATCCCACTACTGTTTCCTTGATGGTTTTTCTGGTTATATGCAAATTACTATTGCTCCTGAGGATCAGGAAAAGATCACATTCACCTGCCCCCTTCGGCACTTTTGCTTATAGGAGGATGCCTTTCGGCCTGTGCAATGCCCCTGGTACCTTCCAGCGGTGCATGATTAGTATTTTCAGTGATTTTTTAGAAAATTGCATAGAGTGTTTATGGATGATTTCACTGTATATGGATCCTCTTTTGATGGTTGTTTGAATAGTTTGGAAAAAGTTATGAATAGATGCATTGAAACTAACCTTGTTCTAAATTTTGAAAAATGTCATTTTATGGTTGAGCAAGGTATAGTTTTAGGCCACATTATTTCCAATAAGGGTATTGAAGTAGATCCTGCAAAAATTTCTGTTATTTCACAATTGCCTTACCCCTCTTGTGTGCAAGAGGTGCGATCTTTTCTTGGTCATGCAGGATTCTACAGGCGCTTTATAAGGGATTTTAGCAAAGTAGCCCTTCCACTGTCCAACTTGTTGCAAAAGGAGGTGGAGTTTGACTTTAATGACAGATGCAAAGAGGCTTTTGATTGCCTCAAAAGAGCGTTGACTACCACCCCCATCATCCAGGCACCCGATTGGACAGCCCCTTTTGAGCTTATGTGTGATGCATCAAATTATGCATTAGGGGCTGTCCTTGCTCAGAAAATTGATAAATTGCCCAGGGTGATATATTATGCTTCTAGGACTTTAGATGCTGCCCAAGCAAATTATACTACTACTGAGAAAGAGCTTCTAGCCATAGTTTTTGCTCTTGAAAAATTTCGATCTTATTTGCTTGGTACTCGCATTATTGTTTATACTGACCATGCAGCTCTAAAGTACTTGTTGAAGAAGGCTGATTCTAAGCCTAGGTTGATCCGATGGATGCTCTGGCTCCAAGAGTTTGACTTGGAGATCCGTGATAGGAGCGGAGCACAAAATCTAGTTGCTGATCATTTGAGTCGGATCGAACGTGTCTCTGATGCAGATTCACCTATTCGGGATGATTTCCCGGATGATCATTTGTATATATTGTATAGTATTTCTGACTCTCTTTCTACTCCCTGGTTTGCTAACATTGTCAATTATTTAGTTGCCTCTGTTTTTCCTCCCTTAGCATCTAAGGCCCAAAAAGATAAGATTAAAAGTGATGCTAAGCATTTTATTTGGGATGACCCCTACTTGTGGAAATTGTGCAGTGATCAGGTCATTAGACGATGCATTCCAGATCATGAGACTGACTCAGTCCTGCAGTTCTGTCATTCTTCCGCACCGGGAGGTCATCTGGGTGTTCAAAGGACAGCTCGCAAAGTGCTTGATTGTGGTTTTTATTGGCCCACCATCTTTAAAGATGCGTGGAAGATCTGCAGCACTTGTGAGCAGTGTCAGAGAGCAGGAAATACACTTACATGGCGACAACAAATGCCTCAGCAACCTATGCTATTCTGTGAGGTGTTTGATGTCTGGGGTATAGATTTCATGGGTCCTTTTCCTGTCTCTTTTGGTTATGTTTATATTCTCCTTGCAGTTGATTATGTTTCAAAATGGGTGGAAGCCAAGCCCACTAGAACTAATGATGCTAAAGTTGTCGCAGACTTTGTCAGGTCTAATCTGTTTTGCAGGTTTGGAGTACCTAAAGCAATTGTTAGTGATCAAGGAACCCATTTTTGCAACAGGACAATGCATGCCCTGCTTAAAAAGTACGGGGTGGTACACAGGGTATCCACACCATACCACCCCCAGACTAATGGACAGGCAGAAATTTCTAACAGGGAAATCAAGAGAATTCTAGAGAAGATTGTGCAGCCAAGCAGGAAAGATTGGAGTACCAGGCTTGATGATGCTCTCTGGGCACATCGGACTGCCTACAAAGCACCCATAGGAATGTCTCCTTATCGGGTTGTCTTTGGAAAGGCATGTCATCTTCCAGTGGAAATTGAGCACAAAGCATACTGGGCAGTGAAGACTTGCAACTTCTCTATGGATCAAGCTGGCGAGGAAAGGAAGTTGCAACTGAGTGAGTTAGATGAAATCCGCCTAGAAGCCTACGAGAATGCCAAGTTCTACAAAGAAAAGACCAAGAAGTTCCATGATAGCATGATAGTTAAAAAAGACTTCGTGGTTGGGAAAAAAGTGTTATTGTATAATTCTAGGCTTGGACTCATGAGTGGTAAGTTGAGGTCTAAGTGGATTGGTCCTTTTGTTGTTACTAATGTTTTTCCTTATGGTACAGTTGAGATCAAAAGCGACTCCACAAACAAGAGCTTCAAGGTCAACGGACATCGACTTAAGCCATTCCTCACGAACCCTTCTTTAGTGGACGTAGTGGTGGAAGAGACTTCCTTACTCCACCCTACCCTTCCTCCACCATGACTTAGGGAGTTTTTCTTTTCCTATCTCCTTCTTTGCTTTTATTACACTTGTTCGATTCTCTTTGATGATTTAATTGTTTTTAATCTGTTAATTGTGCTACATTGAGGACAATGTGTTGTTTAAGTATGGGGGGGGAGTGTTCTTTGGTTTTGCTAGTTTTGTTGGTTTTGTTAATTTGTTAGTTGTGTTAATTTGTTAATGTTGTTAGTTTCGTCGGATTTTCAGTTTAATATTTTGGGTCAATTTCGTGTGCACGTACGACTTTGCATGTTTTTCTTTGAATTATAGGATATGTTCAAGAAATGGGTAATTGTTTTGAAAATAAAAGTTCTTGACATTTTGTGACTTGAAATCCTTGATTCTTCTCTACATGTCATGATAGTTTTGAAAGCTCAATTTGAAAGTGATGATTTTACCTTTGTGAGAATTTGAGCCATCCATCATTATAATCATTTGGTGTGTTTTGCCCCATTGATTGCTTGCACAATAGCCTTGGCTTGATTCTTGTTGATGCGTCCTAATTCACATGCATATTTGGAAATGATTAAGGCAATTTTGTTCTTATAAGCTTCTAGCCAAATGGACTTACCTTGAATTAATTCCTTTGATAGCCCTTTTGAGCCTTGTTTCCCTTTCCTTGTTTTGAAGCTCACTACAAGCCTTAAGTGAAAAACCATGATATTACCATATCCTTAAGGAATTTTGGAGCTTTGGAATTGTTTTGGGAATAAGTGTGGGGGGTTTTTGTTTCATTGGACAACTTGTTTTGTTGGCTATGCTTCATGATGTATTTTGGGCCATACTTGATGTACATTGTATATTGGATAAATGTTGGACAACTTGTTTTGTTGGCTATGCTTCATGATGTATTTTGGGCCATACTTGATGTACATTGTATATTGGATAAATGTTGGACATGTTGAATGAAATGTTGTTTCTCAAAGGCTAAAGAGTAAAAAAAAAAAAAAAATTCGAAAAAAAAAAAAAATCGAAAAAAGAAAAAGAAAAGCAATAAAGTTGAGTGAATAAGATCTTAAATGGCACAAGAATGATG
Organism: Glycine soja; assembly: GCF_004193775.1. NCBI lineage: Eukaryota > Viridiplantae > Streptophyta > Magnoliopsida > Fabales > Fabaceae > Glycine > Glycine soja. Next base: position 13,169,569 of record NC_041020.1, read on the forward strand.
AAACTCTTGGTTCTACTCTTCATGTTTAATTTTTATCTTTACTTCTTTCTATTTTCTTATTTTTTTCTTAATATGCACTTATTCCCCTTTGCTCCTCTATTCCTTTGGGATTTAGCCACTTATTCCATATTTCTCCATACCTTGTCCTTGGCCCCATTACAACCTTAAAAGACCTTTTGATCCTCATGTGCTTGTGTTTATGGGTTGATTGTCAATTTTAGAATCTTGCCAAGTTTATGTGGTGTTTGCTTTCATGGGTGCTTTGAGGGTAAATAGTAGCCTAGACACTTGAGAGATAGAGTGTATATCTTGTGAGGCTTTATCACTTTTCATTCTTGAGCTGATTAACTATTTTGCCATGATTGGGTTGCTTGGATGATTTTCATGAATGTCTTGACTTTTTGGATCTCCTTATGTTAGATGTTACCCATTCCTTTCATTCCTTGATGTTCATTGAGAAATATGTGAATGTTTTTGTTTGTCTCCCTTTGATATCCTTGGATTTTGTTCCTTGTTTCATTTTGCCCAGGAGTGCAAAAGGCTAAGTATGGGGGGTTTTGATGTGCCATCATTTTCTTCTATTTTCTAAACCCTTTTTGCACCATTTTAATTATTAATTGGTCTTAATTGTCAATTAATTAGGCAGTTTTATTATTTGGGCTCATTTAGCTAATTTGATGTTTTTAATCTAATTTCAGGAATTAATGAAACATTGGGCTTAATCCGGATTTTGGTTGTGGACTTGAAGAGGGCAAATAAAGCAGCGCTTACCTTAGTTAATTTCTAATTAGGAAATTTCGCAATTTTATTTTATGTTGTTCAGTGTTTATTTCATTTTGGGCCAGAGTATTGTAATAGGGCCCAGTGACTTTGAGTGACTTTTTTTAAATAGCTGCCTTGGGATTCGTGCAGGGCATTTCTATTCTACTATGCTATTTTCATTATTTAGAGCTTTGGTTTTAGGTTTTCACGTTTTTCTGTTCCCTTGTTACAGTTTTCGTTCTTAATGCAAATTTCCGTTTTCTACTTCTAATTACGAGTTCATTCTTGCTTCTTCTTCTACTTTCATTTACGTTTCTGTTCATTTACGTTCTTGTTCATTTACGTTTCTGCTTCATGCTTCATTTGCGTTTTCTGTTTGAATCCATGGAAGGCTAGATTTTTTGGTGTTGTTTCCTTTTGAGGACGAAGCCCAACTCTCTTTGAGGTTTCGTTTGTAATGTGGTTTCCTGGCAGTTTTCCCTTCACCAGTTATCCCAATTTCGTGAATATTAATCAGTGCACGCTTCGTGTTCGATTAATTGCCTCTGAGCCTAACTTGCGTTCATGCTTAATGGACGAAGGGCTAACTGGTATATGTGGTGCCTAATCACGTATTGAAAACCCTAAGTTGATTTTCGCTTAGTAAATTGAAATAGGGTTGGATTAAGTGGTTGACTGTTAGGGACGAATTCTCCATAACCCAGGATAAGAGAGTGGCTTCTGATTCAGAGGAAACAACCCGTTTTTAATATTAGTGGTTTCGTATTCCATTTTATTTGTTCTGCTCTTTAATTACCAAACAACCAACCCCCCCCCCCATCGTTACTGTTACTGCAAGTATATTATGAACATTTGGCTTGTCACTGCTCGTTGGGAAACGACCTAGGATCACTTCCTAGTTACTGCATTTTCATGTTTATTTGATTCGGGTACGGCCTCGATCAGTGGGTTCGAATTTCCTCAGAGTTTTTCAGAACAATAATTGTCTTATCCTCTCAAATGGAAGCCTTGGTCAAACACTTGCAAAATCTATCAGGATTCTTATACGATCTTCATCTTGTAATATTCTTCTCTTCAAGAGACAAATAATCTTCTTACTCAAAAGCAAACGATTGTTGTTCAAGAGATTGTGAGTCTCTTAAATTGTAAAGATTTTTTAACACAAGGGAAGGGTGTCCCTGTGTGGTTCAGACTTTGTAAAAGGATTTTACAAGATAGTGGAAATCTCAAGCAAGTTGCTTGGGGACTAGACGTAGGCACAGGGCGTGGCCGAACCAATATAAAAATTGAGTTTGCATTCTCTCTTCCCTCAAACTTCTTTAATTTATTGCATTTTATTTTTGCTTTGAAGAAGTTTTATTTGAATCATTTTTTACATAATTTATATTGAGTGTACATATTCTAATTCAAGAGAGAATTAAAAATTGATTAGGGAAAGTTTTTTAAACTTAATTCACCCCCCCCCACCCCTTAAGTTATTGAGGCCACTTGTTTAACAAGTGGTATCAGAGGAAAATTCTTGTACAGGGTTTAAAAACATCAATAATATGGCCTCATCAAACTATTTATTTCTCGAAGGGAACTCTATAAATAGGCCTCCTATTTTCAATGGCGTGGGTTATCATTATTGGAAAACCCGCATGCAAATTTTGATAGAGGCTATAGATTTAAATATCTAGGAAGCCATAGAAATTGGACCTTACATCCCTACTATGGTAGCAGGAAGTACAACCATAGAAAAACCTAGGGAACAATGGGATGTGGAGGAAAAGAAGTTAGTATAATATAATCTAAAAGCCAAAAATATAATTACATTTGCATTAGGAATGGATGAATACTTTATGGTGTCAAATTGCAAAAGATATGTGGGATACCTTACAAGTAACCCATGAAGGAACAACAGATGTGAAAAGGTCTAGAATAAATACCTTAACTCATGAATATGAATTATTTAGAATGAATCCTAATGAAACTATACAGGACATGCAAAAGAGATTCACACACATAGTAAATCATCTTGCATCCTTAGGAAAGATATTTCCAAATGAAGATCTTATTAATAAAGTTTTGAGATGTTTAAGCAAGGAATGGCAACCAAAGGTAACGGCCATTACTGAATCAAGGGATCTTTCTAATATGTCTCTTGCAACTTTGTTTGGAAAGTTACAGGAACATGAAATGGAATTAATGAGATTGAATCAACATGAGGAGAATGATAAGAAAAAGAAAGGAATTGCTCTTAAAGCTTCATCATCAATCCAAGAAGGAAGTGATAAAGAGGATTCAAATGAAATAGATGATGATCTCAGTCTTTTTGTAAAATGATTCAACAAATTTCTAAGAAACAGAGGAAATCAAAGAAGATCAAATTTCAAATCAAAGAAAAGGGCAAAAGATTCATCCTTTATTCCAAAATGTTATGAATGCAATCAACCAGGACACCTGAGGGTTGATTGCCCAATTTTCAAGAAAAAATAGAGATCAGAAAATAAAACTTTTAATGACAAGAAAGCCAAGAAGGCCTACATTACTCGGGATGACAATGATATGGACTCATCTGAAGATTCAGAAAATGAAGTTGTAAACTTGAGTCTGATGACCAAGAATTATGAAAGCGATAAAGAGGTAACATCTTCTGACAACAACTTATCTATTTCATTTAATGAATTACAAGATGCATTTACTGATTTACATAAATAATCAATCAAACTTGCAAAACTAGTTTCATCTTTTAAGAAAACTATTTCAAATTTCGAAAAAGAAGTTTTAAAATTAAATGAAGAATTAGAAAATCTTAAGACTGAAGTTATAACTTTAAAATCAAACGAGACAAATTATTCTTCTACCATAAAAACAATTCATGATAATATAGAAGCATCTATCTCTTGTAATTTTTTTAACAAGTATATAGAAGAAATCAAGGATTGGAAAAATTTTCTTGCAAAATTTTCTATTGGAAAAAGTAACTTAGATATTATAATAGGAAAGCAAAGATGAGTCTTTGCTAAGGCAGGATTAGGATATAAACCTGATAAACAACAAAAATTTTATAAAAATTTCTTTGCATCCACACAAAAATATAGTTCTCCTTTCTTAACTTGTTTTTATTGTGGAAAGAAAGGACATGGTACATCTACATGTTATTTTTATAAGAATAGCAATAATATTAAAATGATATGGGTCCCAAAAGGATCTTTTATTAAAACTAACACACAAGGACCCAAGAAAGTTTGGGTACCTAAGTCACAAATATGATCATATAGGATTCCTTGAAGAAGAGTTGGTACATAGATAGCGGATTCTCTAAACACATGACGGGAGATGCATCAAAGTTCACTCATATCTCCCCCAAGAAAAGCGGAACATGTAACTTATGGCAACAACAATAAAGGTAGAATTCTTGGAGTCGAAAAAATAGGTATGAATTCATCAACCTGCATTGAAAATGTTCTACTTGTTGATGGTCTTAAGCACAATTTGCTTAGTGTTAGTCAATTATGTGATAAAGGCTATCTAGTATCATTTGACTCTCATCAGTGTTTTATTGAAAACAAACATGATAGAAATATAAAGCATATATGCTATAGAACAAATAATGTTTACATGATAAATTTATATCAAAATCAAAATCATGATCAATGCTTTCTTAGTAAAGATGATGACCCTTGGTTGTGGCATAGAAGAATTGCTCACATAAACATGGATCATTTAAATAAACTAATTTCTAAAGATTTAGTTATTGGTTTACCAAAACTTAAGTTTGAAAAAGATAGATTGTGTGATGCTTGTCAAAAAGGAAAACAAGTAAGGATTTCTTTCAAATCAAAGAATATTGTATCTACAACTCAACCCTTACAACTTTTGCATATGGATCTCTTTGGTCCCTCTAGAACTATGAGTTTTGGAGGAAACTATTATGCTCTTGTTATTGTTGATGATTACTCTAGATATACATGGACATTATTTCTCACTCATAAAAGAAATGTTTTTCATGCTTTCAAGAAACTAGCTAGAATTATTCAAAATAAGAAAAATCTCAAAATTTCATCTATTAGGAGTGATCATGGAGGAGAATTTGAAAATAAAGATTTTGAATCATTTTGTGATAAACATGACATTGAACATAATTTTTATGCACCTAGAACCCCTCAACAAAATAGAGTTGTTGAGAGGAAAAATAGATCCTTAGAAAAAATTGCCAAAACTTTGTTGAATGATACATTTCTTCCAAAATATTTATGGGCTGAAGCTCAAATACTGCATGTTACATCATGAATAGAGCTTTAATTAGATTCATCTTGAAGAAAACTCCATATGAATTATATAATGGAATAAAACCTAACATTTCACATCTTCATGTGTTTGGATGTAAATGTTTTGAGCTAAACAATGGCAAAGATAATTTAGGAAAGTCTGATGCTAAATTCGATGAAGGTATTTTTCTTGGCTATTCATTGCACAATAAAGCCTTCAGAATTTATAACAAATGAACTATGATTGTTAAAGAATCCATTCATGTTGCTTTTGATGAAACTAATGCAAGTTTGCCAAGAAAGGATATACTAGATGATATTTCAGAATCTTCAGAAGAAATGAATATTCATGGTGAAAATCACAAAGGCAAAGGAGAAGGAAACGATGAAGATCTTCACATTGATGAAATAAAAACAAATGCTGATCTTCCAAGAGAGTGGAGAATTTCTAGATACCATCCTCTTTAAAACATTATTGATGGTATATCAAAAGGGGTAACCAGTAGATACTCTTTCAAAGATATTTGCAATAATATGGCTTTTTTTTCTATGATTGAACCTAAAAATTTGAAAGAAGCCATAATTGATGAACATTGGATAATAGCTATGCAAGAAGAGTTGAATCAATTTGAAAGAAATAATGTTTGAGAATTAGTTGAGAAGCCTGATAATTACCTAGTTATAGGAACAAAATGGGTATTTAGAAACAAATTAGATGAAAATGGCATAGTCATTAAAAATAAGGCTAGGTTAGTAGCCAATGGATACAACCAGGAAGAAGGGATAGATTATGAGGAAACATATGCTCCAATTGCCAGATTAGAAGCCATTAGAATGTTATTAGCCTTTGCATCCATAATGGATTTTAAACTTTATCAAATGGATGTGAAGAGTGCCTTTTTGAATGGCTTTATCCAAGAGGAAGTATATGTAGACTAACCCCCTGGTTTTGAAAACTCAGATAAGCCTAATCATGTTTTTAAATTGAAAAAGGCTTTATATGGCTTAAAACAAGCCCCAAGGGCTTGGTATGAACGTCTGAGTAAGTTCCTTTTAATAAAGGATTTTTCAAGAGGTAAAGTTGATACAACTCTTTTTATTAAAGGGAAGTTGAATGATATATTATTAGTACAAATCTATGTTGATGATATTATTTTTGGATCCACTAATGACTCTCTATGCAAATAATTCTCTCAAGACATGCAAAGTGAATTTGAAATGTCAATGATGGGTGAGTTGAATTTCTTTCTTGGGCTGCAAATCAAGCAAACCAAGAATGGAATATTTATCAATCAATCAAAATATTACAAAGACTTGATTCACAGATTTGGGATGGAAAATGCTAAACATATGGCTACTCCAATGAGTACTGCTTGCTACTTGGATAAAGATGAAACTGGTCAGTCAATAGACATTAAGATATATCGAGGTATGATCGGATCTCTTCTTTATTTATCTGCTAGCAGACCTAATATAATGTTTAGTGTTTGTATGTGTGCTAGATTTCAAGCAAATCCCAAAGAATCACATATTAGTGCAGTTAAGAGAATTATGAGATATCTATTAGGAACTATTAATATAGGATTATGGTATCCTAAAAATTCAACTTGCAATCTAATAGGATACTCTGATTCTGATTTTTCCAGTTCCAAAACTGATAGAAAGAGCACTAGTGGAACTTGTCATTTCATTGGATCTGCTCTAGTTTCTTGGCATAATAAGAAACAAAATAGTGTTGTTTTATCCGCTGCTAAGGCGGAATACATTTCTGCTGGCAGTTGTTGTGCCCAGATACTTTGGATGAAACAACAACTTTCTGATTATGGAATATTTCTTGATCATATTCCCATAAGATGTGATAACATGAGTGCTATAAATCTATCTAAGAATCTTGTTCGGCACTTAAGAACCAAGCATATACAGATAAGACATCTTGAGAGATCATGTTCAAAAGAGAGATTGTGTATCAGGACTTTTAGATATCAATAACCTAGATAAATAGGAAACTTGATTGAATATTATCTTCTTTCTTTATGAGTAAGTTTGTTTCTGATGGTTAATTGTTGTTTGTAGTTCAATGATTGTCTTTGATTGTCTTTGTTTTTGTTTTGATAGTCATATTAATTGTTGATTGTAGTTTAATAATTGTCTTTGATTGTCTTTGTTTGTGTTTTTGATAGTAATGTTAATGGTTGTTTGTAGTTCCATGATTGTTGATTGATTGTCTTTGTTTGTGCTTGATGATTGTAGTTAAGAAGTTTATGATGCTTGCCTTTTCATGTCTATTTTTTATCTTTGATTGTGATTGATATTAGTTACAATAAGTATGTAGATTTCTTGACTTAGCAATAGTTAGATTTTGTAGCAAAAGCCTTGTTTAAGGGACTGGTAATCAATTATCACTCTCTGTAATCGATTACCATAGAACAACAGGATGTAATTGATTACACAAGGCTATAATCGATTACCAGTAAGTCTAGTTAGTTACAGGATATACCTGTAATCGATTACAAGAGGTTGTAATTGATTACAGATTGTCCCTGTCTATAAATACCTCATTTTCTCACTCTTTTTTGCATAACCCTCATTCCTCTCACTTTCTTGACAGCGCCCAAGCTCTCTCAAACTTCCAATCATCATATCTTCCTCGTTTCTTAACCAAATTGCTTCAAACAAAGCCCAATCTTCATCTTTTTCAATTCTCTACAAAGCCCATTAATTAAAATCAGTTGAAACAACCTCAAATGGCAGAATCGTTGAAGAAACGAAAGGGATCCTCCTCCACCACCACCGTTGTAGGCCACCGCCGCCATGAAACCTCCGAAAACCCACCAGCACCAATTCCTCCTTCTCTTTCATCTTCGCTGTCATCCACCTTGTTTTCCTTCGATGATCAACGTCAGAGGTATTACTCTCAATTTTGTAATCGCATTATTGTTGACCCTAAGTACCTAGACCTTGAATTCTTTGATGGTAAAACATTTGATTGCTACCAAGTGTTTCAAAACTTTGAACTGGTTGATTTCATGTCTCTCAAATTCTTTCAAATTGTCTTATTTTTCTGAGGTGCATAAAATTCCTATCATTGTTGATCAGTCCTTATTTTATTCATTGACTAAGCTGCCCAGTCAAGGTGTTCCTTTTGAGGGCACTCTTGTTAATGACTGGAAAACTGATTATTCAAGTCATGATGCTCGAATAATGGTCTATAAGACCATGCTGACATGACCGGCAGATTGCTTGCTGGGTCATTTACTTTTGAGTGTCACATCATGCACTACATTATTTGTCACATTTTGATTCCTAGATCCACTAACCTTGCCCAAGCCTCTGAGGAGGATTTAATCCTATTATGGGCTCTTCAAACTGGTCTTTAGATAGACTGGGCCCACCTTGTTCGGTACCGGATGCATAAGGCATTATGGGCCAATGCACCTCTGCCATATCCCCATCTTGTTACCCTCTTTCTTCATCATTTAAATATCCCCTTGGATGATAAACCTTTTGTCAAAGTTAAACGGTCTTTTTCCATTGGTGTCGGTGCTGTTACATCCTTTGGTTATCGGAAAGACATGGATGGCCAGTTGGTCCGCAAGCAAGACCTGCCACCTCCTATTCCCGACGAGCGTACACCATCTCCACCACCACAACGAGATGTCTCTTCTTCTCTGTTGATTGAAGTCCTCACGGAGCTCCGCGATCTTCAAGCATTTGTTGGTGAGCGCTTTGATACGATGGATACTCGTATCACTTGGCTTGAAGAAGATATGAGTTTCATCAGGCATTGCTTCAATCCACCGGCAGATTCTCAGTTATGTTTCTCATGTTTTATGTCATTAGTTTTATGGTTATTTTTAGCCTTGTATTTTGGCTTTTGGTACTTTGGTTCACCTTTGGATTTTCTGCTTGCTTTGTGCCTTGGATACTTTAGTTTTTGGTTTGTTTCTATTTGGATATTTAGCCCTTGATTGGCTTTTGGATTTGGTTTGGTTGTTTAGACTTTGCTTGACTTATAATTTGCTTGCCCTATGATGTGAATGCTTCAATTTGTGGCTGTTTTTTGTTCTTTTCTCTGGACGTTTTTGGCTTTTTGATGTTGCCAAAGGGGGAGAGAACCTAAGGGTAGAATTAATCATCAAACTAGGCCATAAATTCCAATCTTAAGGGGGAATAAGGATGAGAGCACGCATTGCAAATTGTGTATCATTTATTTTGATTTCAGATTATTGTCATCATCAAAAAGAGGGAGATTGTAGAAGCATATGTTATATGAAGTTTTGATTATGCCAAAGATGAAAGCTATTCAAGTTTGATCAAAGTCAAGATCACAAGAATTCAAGAGAAATGATGAACAATTAGTCCATACTATGTTAAAAGAATTCCTTAAAAGAGATTGCATAGGTTTGGCCTTAGGTTAATTTTTCAAAAACATCTTATAAAAGTCTGTAATCAATTACCAGAGAGAAAATCAGATTTTCACAAAAAGAGTTTTGCTTAAAAACTTTTATAAGATGTTTTTGAAAGCTAAAATGAGTTTTAAACAGTTTTGTAAAACTTTGAATTTGAATTTTGAACTGTGTAATCGATTACACAGAGGTTGTAATCGATTACCAGAGATGAAACTGTTTTTAACAGCTTTTAGAAATTTTGAATTTAAATTTTAAAAGCCTGTAATTGATTACAACAGTTGTGTAATCGATTACAAGGCACAAAATTTTGAATTTTAAATCTGAAGAGTCATAACTCTTTAGAACTAACTGTGTAACCGATTACCACATATTTGTAATCGATTACTAGTGAGGAAATTTTAAAAATAACTCCCAAAAGTCACAACAGTTCACAAGATTTTTAAAGGCAACCAAAGGCCTATAAATAGGTGACTTGGGTTCGAATTTCCTCAGAGTTTTTCAGAACAATAATTGTCCTATCCTCTCAAAAGGAAGCCTTGGCCAAACACTTGCAAAATCTATAAGGATTCTTATACGATCTTCATCTTGTAATATTCTTCTCTTCAAGAAACAAATAATCTTCTTACTCAAAAGCAAACGATTGTTGTTCAAGAGATTGTGAGTCTCTTAAGTTGTAAAGATTTTTGAACACAAGGGAAGGGTGTTCCTGTGTGGTTCAGACTTTGTAAAAGGATTTTAAAAGATAGTAGAAATCTCAAGTGGGTTGCTTGAGGACTGGACGTAGGCACAGGGCGTGGCCGAACCAGTATAAAAACTGAGTATGCATTCTCTCTTCCCTCAAACTTCTTTAATTTATTGCATTTTATTTTTTCTTTGAAGAAGTTGTATTTGAATCATTCTTTACTTAATTTATATTGAGTATGCATATTCTAATTCAAGAGAGAATTAAAATTTGATTAGGGGAAGTTTTTTAAACTTAATTCACCCCCCCCCCCCCCTAAAGCGATACCAACAATTTCCAGCAACAAAAAGATGATATTTGTTTGTATTGTAAGTTGTATCACAAATCAACACTGTTGAAAATGAATTCAGGAGTTTGATGAAATCTAGATGTGCCCACAATATATCTTTGATGACAACTTCATTTTCACCTATCTAAACCAGTAAACATATTCATTGTGTTCTATCAACTTCATCATATGTTGTATTTCCATTCTTGGTCTCCTTTGTTCACGACGATATTTCTGACGTTCATTGTATATGGTTTTGATGGTGCTGAAATTTGTTTGGTCATGATCTTTGATTGCCAACAAAATTTGACCAGGTTTCACCATGTTTTTAGTCAAATGGTTAACCATAGTTTTTGCTTCACTGCTTAAACGACCAACATATGTATGACTAAGCAATGCTCTCATCACTTTATGGTTATTGAAACCACATTCTACAATAATTCTCCACCCTTTGATTCTAACAAGCCTCCCTTCTAATTTAAAAGGACATCCACATTTTTTGGTTCTGATGGACTTACATAGTAACTTGTCTTTGTATTATTTGTATTTCTAACTTTTGAATCACAATCTCATTGACAAATTTGCTCTAGTTTGAAGCAGCAAACAAAAAAAAGAAAGGAACAATTTCAAACTAATAAATTATGTCCTGATTCTATTTTCTGGGCTAGGATTGGAATTTGAATCCATAACTTCCCAATTCTGGATATGTTGTTTGCAGAGCTCTAGACATTATATGGAGTAAAATCCTAGGCATCCTTTGGCTAGCACAATTTACAAAAGGTTATAAATAGGACTAAAACCAAGATATTTTATGAATATGTAGGAATATTAGATGATACATGGACTTTTGCTATAGGAATATCTTCCAAAAGATGGCCATTTATATTTTGCTTCTTGTACAACATCCTGGATGAACAATAGAATTGAAGAATGGTTATCCAGCAAATTGGATAGGATACAATTACATGTCAAAATATCCTAGTCCTAGTCTTATCAATGTTACAGCTTGCAGATCTGTCTATAATCTGTTGACACCCTTAACCCTGAATTGGTAATCTTCTTAAAGTTTCACCATCTGTGGCGCTTTTTCCCATAAAAATATGCAAATCCAGCTATTGATGCAGCAATAATAACCCCAGCTGTAGCATGCCAAGCATATAATGGTTTTTCCAAGAGTAGGTCTGAGGCCCTAACCTCAATTGGGGGTGAGGCCATCGGTTTCTCGCTAACTGTAACAGCAAACCTCAAACCCTGTCTCTCAAGTTCAGTCAAGTCTTCAATTACCGGCCTTAACCTAGTGGCCTTGGCTATGGCTTCATACTCTTCTTTAGTTCCGCCTTCAAGGAAAGCCCCAACAAGGTGATCCTTGCTTACCCAGTATGCTCCAAATGTACTACCTGACATATCTCCATAATAGACAACTTCCCCAACATTATCACCATAAAATTGCCAAGACAGTGTGAAGATTCTGGAATAGAAAAAAGGAAGGTAATCGAATTCTCTCGTTTTGTTTGGTTCCATTATGGCAGAAACAACATGTCTCGCAGATTTCCGTGCTGAATCAACATGCTCAAGTCTTCGTGTTTCCCCAACTGCTTTGACTGGAAATGCTGCAACATCTCCAATGGCATAGACTGAGCTGTTGCTTGACTGCAACATCCCATTTACTTTGATTCCACCTTTCTCCAAAGTAAGCTGGCCTTCAAACAGCCCTGTATTTGGACGTATTCCAATTCCTACCACAACCATGTCCACAGATAGTGTGCTTCCATCTCTAAGATTAACAGCTGTAACCTGCCAAAAGAGCCAGTCAGTTATAGTTGAATCAATCACAGGCATGATGCAACCACAGTCAAATTGGTGTGATTCTTTCTAATCATTTTCTTGTAGGATGTGGATATGGTTAGTTGTCAAGAACCCTATAAACCAGGAAATTTTCACTTCCAACTAATAAACCAGAACCCCCTATTATCTACTGGTACAGGGATGACAAAATCTTTTCCGGAGAATTCACCAACTTTCTCAGTTTGAATTGGAAAAGGTTTGGCACAATCTATTAGGCATGAATCAGAACTGCTTTTAGAAATGCCCAAACAGACCTTAAAGGTCTATTATAGGAGAAAGGGCAAAGGTGTAAATTAGGGGCTTTTATAAATAAGCCACTTGGAGCAGTGCGAGGGTATGTTCATTCTAATTGTTGTTGGGAAACCAGTGTGAAAGGAGAATATCCTTTGGGGTACCTTGTGTACTTGGTTCTGCTACAGTGTTCTTGCATGATACAAACAGATCCATTCTTTCTCTCTATCACTCTCTACATGCTTAAGTAGGTTCCTAACACAATCAACCTCCCATTTTTCTTTTCCTTTATAGAAAGTCTTTTTCTCCAGCTACAACAGCAAAGTCCATTTCCTACTAGGTGCATCAGCTACATGTATCATACAATGGTATTGTGTTTTATCAAAAACCAATTTTTTGGAATTATCATTTAGATCAAAGTCTTTTTAATTTTTTTTCAAAGAGTTTTCCTTGGTCTTCCTCTATATTTTGTTTATTGAGCTATCAACAAATTATCAATTCTTATTATTAGGGCATTACTGCAATAGGGCCCGTTAGTCTTCTCATATGACCAAACCACCATATTAAGTGAGAAAATTTCAAAAATAAAATAAAATCAAAAAATAAGTACCTTCCCATTGGAATCAAAATCAAATGATGACAGCACAGTTCCCTTAATGAAGTTTACTCCTCTTGATTTATAATATTCTTCATAGTAGTTTGCTATCTTTGAGGTAAATAATCGAGCCACTGTAAAATAAACAAAACATTGAGGATATCTATCAGTTTTTTAAGTTGTTTTCATCTATTAGAGCTACAAGTGGAATTTTATTCAGACTAAACATTCTCATTATGCATAACTTTTGAGTTGCCAGAAGTTTTAGAAGAATTTACTTACTGCAATGTTCCTCAGGAAAGACCATTGTTACATTTATTTTATTGATCACTAAAGACGCTGCACACTCCATGCCTATGTATCCACCACCAATGACAACAGCATTACCTCCAGGACAAGATTGCATAACATCAACAAGCCTATTTGCATCTGCTATATCTCTTAAATAACAGACATTTCCTGCATCTGATCCAGTGACCCCAAATTCTTCCAGCTTCAAAGCCTACAATTGACATTGCATGTGTTTAATATCCCGTAAAAATGGTTACTAGGAAGTAATAGAATTCACATCTCTTTTAAAGGCAGTGATATTGCATTACAAAATTTAAAAACCAATAAAAAGAAAATATTAGAAATACATAGCAAATAGCCACAACTTTCATTTGTTATTCTTCTCAAAACAATGCATGCAAGCTCTTTGAAAAGACAAACAGATTATTATAAGTAGGGCAATTCTGTCTGCAAGATTTGTTTCAGTACCCGAGCACCGGTAGCAACAATAAGAATCTTGTAACTTATGGTCTCTCCGGTTGTTGTTAATAGTGTCTTACGTTTTACATCAGCAGATTTAACTCCAGTTCCAAGAACTAATTCAATCCCTGAAAATAATAGCAATTGTAAAATAATCAGATATTCAGGATAGGAAACTCTTTAAATAACATCATGGAAACATTAAACAGAGATGAATAATTTTCTTTTCAGCAGCCAGCCTCATTAACTGATGAAAAGATTTGGAAATTTAAAACAGAAAATTACTTTCTAGCATCACACATGAATACTAATTACCAATTGCAATGAACAAGTCGTCAAGCAGTGCATTTAAGTAGGTTCTTTCTTACTTTGACCACCAATACTTCATCTAAATACTGGGGAACAACAAATACAAATGATTGATTGCCATACATGATGTTCAGAGGTGAATTTTAGATTCTGCCAATAAATTCCAGAAATATATTACCCTGTGACAATACTAAATTGTTCCTGGACTTAACATGCCACTGAATGCAAGTGGGGCATGATCAAACAAAGTAATAAATTTAAAGCAGGTCTGAGCTGACATTATATGCCTTTATGCATTAACTTCCACCATCGAACATAGCTAGCTAGAGTATTAATTTATCCAATTTTATTTAACAATTCTTCATATAAAAACAATTCACCCCAAAACTAAGTAAAATTGGTCTTAACAAAATTTTCACTCAGAAAATGTTGATTCAGCTGGATTGCTGGATCTAGATGGAATCAACTATTGGACTAGACCTTTGCAGTATGAAATCAATACTAAGCAGGAAACAATAAATAACAGCCAAAGAAATCATTCACTGCATTTCATCTCAAAGGGGGAAAAGAGAAGTAGCTTCAATAAATTACAACATAAAAAAGAAAAACATCAAGATGTAAAAACAATATAATTACCATGCTCTTTATACCATTTTGGAGTTAGCCTCTCCTCATTTGCACCAACACAGGTATGAAAGGATGGAAGCCGGGCAGCAGCTGTATGTTGCAAATTTATTTCAGCAACAACTCATTACATGAACTTTGCAAACAAGGAAAAAACTAAAATATGGAAGAAAGACAACACAGAAATAAGTAGATTAATCTATCTACAATATTTGAACCACAAGGAAATGAAATCCTCCTGCTCCTAATGCAAATACCATATTCGGTTCCTAGTTCAATCTGTTAGGGACTGAGAATTCAAAATGGAAAAGGTATATACTATATATATTATGTACTGTGAACAGAAATATTGCAAGGAATAGTATTCCCTTGTAATCCCAGAGCCAGGCTCCTCCAGAGAATGCAAAGAACTTCCTATAAGGATCTTTATACGGGACAGATCCTGTTGGGCATGGCAATAACAAGCAAAACGTGGCACCAGCTGAGAAGGTTTGGCGTGTCTATGTTAGGAGGAAGTTTAAAAAATAAGTAGGATCTAAGCCTCTTATTGTATAGGCTATGAGGCACTAAAAGGGGGTTAGGGGCTTAGCCGCTTCTGTTATAGAAAGTCTGTTTTAATAGACTTTCTAATCAGTGAGAGGACACTTTTCAGATTTTATCTTTGCTGTAAACTGGCTTTCCCAGTGACTAAGGAGATAGTTCCTTTGTGTAACCCATTTTTCCTTCTTCTATCAATAATAATTAAAGGGTTAATCCCACCCTTTTCTATTTACTTCTCAGTCTTGCGCTCTGGAATCCTAACAGATCCCTTCCCACCAGCTGACTAACTGACATTCAGTTTCCTAATTTTGATCATTTCCCTTCCTACCCATTCTAATATATACTTGCAAAATCTTAGGCTGATGTGTTGCTGCTTTGATGGGTCATTAAACTCCTGGGCCCTAACACAATCCTTCAAATTTACAAAACAATATTCAGGTTATTTGGAATACAATCCTAAATATATACTTGCAAAATAGCCATGTTTACTTCTACATACTTAAATGTCAGATTATTTTGAAAAATAAATAAGCGATACTCCCCACAGGGAGCCAAAACTAAATGATACAGTTATTGTTCCCCAAAAGTAAACAGAAATTATCAAGAGCAATACATTGAAGATTAGATATTAGTCTCTGCAGTAACAGATATAATTATCTTGGTTGTGATATTCAAATTTCAAAACTTGATGGAGATACAGTTAACAGGAAATTAAGACTTTTTCAAATGTAAAGGTTTCAGCCATATAACAATCAGAGAGGGATATTCATGTTTAATGTAAAGGAAACAGAACATGTTGCAAAGGAAAGGAGTAACTGACACAAAGAAGAGTTCAAATAGGTCCAAGAGGACCATTTTTTACTTTCATCAACAATTATTGCACAAGATACTTCTGATAGAAACTCACAACTCAAAATAACCAGTTAATAACTTGTCACGAGGAGAGTCTATACCTTCTGGAAGCAAAAATCCTTTGCTCAATGCGGGCCTTTCATAAGGAGCCACCTGAGATAAAACATTAGAGAATATTTACATACTCGTGACCACTTAAAGAATCAAAAGATCTGGCTTTGACCAAAACATAATTTTAACATCAGTAATTGAAACAGACAAAGTCACCAATAGACAAGAGCAATAATCCCACTTCAATGAAATTACTCACAGAAGGAACCCAAAACCAACATTGGAAAACCAAAATCAAAGACTCCAACAAAACTCAATTGTGCAAAACAAGTTTACAAAGCCAGACACAACAAAGCTTAATATTGAAGAAAAAAAAGAAGGGTAATAATAATTCATACTGGTTCATCGGAAATAATACACAGTTCACCATGAGAGACTCCTTTCTTGACGAATTCAAGAGCAGCATAGCCAGCAGCCACGCCTCCTCCAAGAATCACATACACAAAGGCTCTCCCCATTTTCCCAGCTTCACACCCACACAACGCAACGCAACGCAACACAACAAAACAACGCCTTATTCTCTTATTTATCTTCAATTCAAATAATCGAGGGTGCACAATTTTTTGGGAGCGCTTTCTTTCAAGACACTCCCACAATATCTGAAGATCACGAACGGGACCCACAACCACGACGACGGAGATAGCTCCTGCATTTACCTTATAGCCCCCAATTAGACCCCCTCTGCATCATACGCAACGCCATTGTTTCCACACATTTTAAGAATGTTATCGCTAACAATTTCAAGAAAGGAAAATTTTAAGATTTAAGCGATTATTTTTTTAAGAAAAATCCAATGTCAATAGATACGCACCATCGTGGCCGTTCATCTTGTCTTCGCGTTGTGATTTTGTTATCCAACTTATCTGTGTTTTTTCTTTTTTTCTTTTTTTTATTGCTGCATCAACTTTTTTGTGTGTTATCCAACTTAACTTATCAACATCAAATACCGGCCTTTTGAAAAAAAAAAAAATATCAAATACCGGTCAGTTTCTTAAATTCACAAAAATCAAATTTTCAAATATTTTAATATAAAATTAAACTACACGCAATTTTAATTTTGTAGAAAATATTAATTTATTAGGATATCATTTTGTTAATAAAAAGAACTCAATCTGTGATGTTTTTCTTTTTTTTTCTTTTAATCCTCTAATCCAACTTATATCTCTTCCTTTAACATTATATCTACTATAATTATTTGATTATATATAACTTTAAAACAAAAAAATATTAATTCAATTATGATGTGTTGTAATTTTGCGATCACTTGTGATTTTAATTAAATTTTTGGATAAATAATTCATATTTTTTACCAAGAAAATAATTCATATCTATTTACTTTAAAATTTAGTTTACTTAAAAGAAGTTTTAGTTTGGTTAATAAATTGTGTTTGATTAAAGACGTGAGAAAGTTTTAAGTTCACTCAACTTTTGTGATAATAACTACTCTTTTTTCATTATATAATTATTTTTAGACTATGCCACGTATGTTTTGTTTTTTTTATTTTAAATGAGAAAACTTTGGTTGTATTCTTTAATATGGAAGGAATATTTTATAATGTTTATAAATAAATAAACCAGGGATAAAAATAATCAATGATAAAATTATTTATAATGAACCTGTCATATAAGTTAACAAATATTTTGTTTAGAATACAAAATACAAATTTTGTTGAGAAAACTCAACAAGATGGAAACAAAGATCTTGTATTATACAGGATCCACAAAATACACGTAACATCTTATATGACACTTCGAGACGCTTACTCTTCATGTCATCCTTAGCACTGAAGTACGGACAATCGACCCTTAACAGTCGGACTCCTCTATAGATAGGTTATCTCTAACCTCTTAAATATTTGAATATACCATAACTACTTTATCTCTTGACATGTACTCAATTATCTACAAGCTACTCATTATCTATAAGTGTTAAATTATCTATTAGCAATTATCTCTAAGCAATACATTATCTCTAACTTTATCTATAAGCTATCGGGTATTATCTACAAGTCGATAATTATCTAAAAAGACTATAACGACCCTTACAAACAAGGACCCACAACTTCATTTCACTCCTATAAATACTAGGTTCCATCAAACCCTCAACACGCACCAATACAAAGCAACCACACCTATGCAGTTACATCTTGAGCACACTATGTACACCCGCTTGCGTATCTTATATATTTTTGCACATTCTCCTAACTCATACTTACTTGAGCATTGGAGTCCATCGTTTTGCAGGTCCCCCCCTCTTGTCCTCTTAACAAAGGCAATTCTCAAAGCCGACGTGTGAAGTCTGAGACCCTTTTCAAAGGCTCCAATCCTCCACCAGAAGCCATGACAGACACAGATACTCTACAACAACTCCAAAACCACATTCCTGAGATGGAGCGATGCCATGAGGAAGAGCTAGCTAAATGTTAACCATCATCAACTGGAGGCTTGTGTCAAACGTCCCAGGCGACGAGCACTCCACTCACACATTGCCTGAGTGCATTCAAGGGGTATCACGCCCCTAACATACAATCAACACTCCAGATGATTGAAGTCTCTCACACATCCACCGTCCAGCAAGGCAGACTACTCGTGGGCATCCCTTTGTCGTCCATAATATGGAAATTGACATACCCTTAGGTTGGAAACCGCTAAACCTGGAGCAGTATGACGGGACCATTGATCTAGACAAGCATCCGGATGCCTTCTTGACTTAAGCGAACCTGTACACCAATGATGATGTGACTCTATGTCGTGTCTTCCCAATGCCTTTCAAAGGGGCAACATTGACCCGGTATGGTGGACTCCCACCAAGATCCATAGACAGCTTCGACACCCTCATCAAGCATTTCAATGCACAATATGCAACCAGCACATCTCATCACATGACATCTGTCACCTTGGCAAGTCTATGACAAGCAGACAACGAGTCTCTGAGAAAATTCATGGACAGATTTGGGCACATCGCTGTCCAGATCCAAAATCTTAACCCAGAGGTAGCATTGCATTCAATGCTCCTCAACCTACATCCCAACAAGTTCACCGAGAGTCTGTGCAAAAATACCCTGGTAGTATGGACAAGTTGCGCAAACGAGCCAAGGGATACATCTAGATGGAAGAAATGTCCAGATTCAGGAACTAAGTAAAACAAGTCGGACATAAGCGTAACAAGCGAGAAGGAAGCACCAAGACCAACTCACATAAATCGGACAAAAGGCTTAAGCCAGACAAGAGCCAGCCTCTCCCCAAATAGCTCAAGTAAGAGAGTTACAACCTCGACGGTCAATCGCACTACAATCCTGGAGGAAGCTTTCAATTTAGAGGTATCCACAAAGCTACCCCCGACAAAACCTCCTAGGCTGGGGTTAGACGCAACCAAATACTACAGGTACCATCGCGGTATTGATCATAACACAAAAGATTGATGGGCCTTAAAGGACAAGATATAAGAACTTATACAAGCCAGGTACTTAGCCCAATTTATTAAAAAGCCGGACAACCACCAAGTAGGAGCAAGACCTGAAGGACACCAAGAGGAGCATCATATGAATCACGAAGTAGACAGAAGAAGAGATAGAGTGGAAGATTAGGAAAGATAGAGACACTAGCAGCAGAGGTGCGAGCAACAACCTCCACAAGAACAGGAACCCGCCTAGCAAATTAACGGTGTGATCAACACCATTTTGGCTAGATCTTCCTACTGAGGACTGTCCAACCAGTCCCAAAAATGCCATCTTCACACCATTTGGAACATCTACATCAATTTCGTCAATGCACCATCACAATAAAGTCTCCCTCCTATCACTTTCACGGATAGGGACTTCAAGGGTATCAACCCCATCAACCAGGACGACCACATGGTTGTCTCCATCATCATTGCAAATTTCATGGTGTCCAAGGTTCTCATTGACCAGGGAAGCTCCAATGATATCCTATACTGGAAAACTTTCCAGAGACTCGAGGTCTCCCCTGACACTGTCCATCCTCACGTCGGTCCACTCCTTGGCTTTGCAGGCGAAAGAGTAGAGACTTGAGGCTACGTGGACCTAATGACCACTTTTGGTCAAGGCCAATTCTCTAAGAACTTCACAATAAGATATTTACTTGTTGATGCAGATACACCATACTCTGCTTTGATCGAAAGAAAAAAACTTAACAAGCTTGGATCCATAGTCTCCACGCCACATCTATAAATGAAATTTCCCACCCTAACCAAGGAGATTGTGACCATCATGGCTGATCAAAAGCAAGCACAATAATGCTATGCTGAGAGCCTGAAGGTAACACCCTATCCTCCCACTAGGGAGCTTGCCAAGCCTCACCCCACAGCGGTTGAAGGTACTCAAGTCATGAACAAAGGGCTTCCAATCCGAGCCTTCATTGTTTACCAAACAAGCCTGGACGATGAATTTGATATAGATTTGTGGGAGAACACTTCTGACAGAGGCCAAAAGCCCATCGAAGAGCTTGTCAAGCTGCATGTAAGGACCTCACTAGCCTTGAACACAAGCACATCATTGATGTCCTATACAAGAACATGGACCTGTTCTCTTGGCAGCCATCTGACATGCCGGGAATCCATCCCAACATTATCTGCCACAAGCTTGCCATTTGTCCCTAGGCTAAACCCGTATCACAGAAGAAAAAGAAGATGGGAGAAGAAAGATGCAAAGCTGTCAGAAAAAAGTAGACAAACTCCTTAATGCTAAATTCATTAGAGACATCAGATATTCTACTTGGCTCGCCATCATCGTCATGGTCAAAAAGGTCAAAGGCAAATGGCGAATATGCACCGACTACACTGATCTAAACAGGGCGTGCCCTAAAGATGATTACCCTCTGCACAACATCGAAAAACTGTGGAAGGAATGCCTTCCAAGATTATTTTGATGATGCCAAAGAATCAAGTGTAAAACAAGTTTCAAGAATCAAGATCAAGATTCAAGATTCAAGTAAAGTATCAAGACTCAAGATTCAAGAATCAAGAGAAGACTCAATCAAGATAAGTATTGAAAGAGTTTTTCAAAACATTGAATAGCACAAGAATATTTCAAAAAGAAAAATCTTTTACCAAAGAGTTTTACTCTCTGGTAATCGATTACCAGAAGGCAGCAATCGATTACCAGTAGCCAACACTCTTTTCAAAACTAATTTACAAAGTTGTAATCGATTACCATAATCATGTAATCGATTACCAATGTTTTAAAACATTAGATTTCAAATTTCAAGAGTCACAACTTGTGATAAAACATTTTCAAATCATTTCAAACTTGTGCAATCGAGTACACAATACTTCTAATCGATTACCAGTGTTTCTAAATGTTAGTTTTCAAATTTAAACATCAAGAGTCACATTTGTTAATGTGTAATCGATTACACTGCAATGGTAATCGATTACCAGTGACTAATTTCGAAAAATAAATTACAAAAGTCACAATTCTTAAAGTGACTTGTTTCTGAAGAGTTTTTCAAAAGAGTCACAACTTTTAAAGTGACTAGTTTTCAAAAGAGTCACAACTTTTAAAAAGTGACTAGTTTTAAAGAAATTGCCAAGAGTCACAAACTTTAACTTGAGTCATCAAATGATTATAAATATGTGACCATGACACGAATTTCAAAGACTGAATTCCTTTCATGCATAACAGATTTTCTTCATCTTTCTAAAAGTTTTTGTTCAATACTTTCTCTTTCAAGAAAAGTTCATTGACCGAAAACCTGTGTTATTCTTCTTCTTCATTCCTTCTCTCTTGTCAAAAGATTCAAAGGACTAACCGCTTGAGAATTCTTTTGTTTCTTCCCTACTCCCTCTTGACAAAAGATTTCAAAGGACTAACCGCCTGAGATATCTTTTTCCCTTTCCATTTACACAAAATATTTCAAAGGACTAACCGCCTAAGATATCTTTTGTTTCCCCTTACAAAGATTCAAGGGACTAACCGCCTAAGAATTCTTTGTCTTAACACATTGGAGGGTACATCCTTTGTGGTACAAGTAGAGTGTACATCTACTTGGGTTGTTATACTGAGAACAAGAGAGGGTACATCTCTTGTGGATCAGTTCAAGTGGAGCGTACATCCACTTGGTTGTTCAAAGAGAACAAGGGAGGGTACATCCCTTGTGGATCTTTGCTTGTAAAGGATTTTACAAGGTCATTGGAAATCTCAAGAATCGGTGGTTGCTTGGGGACTGAGGGACAGGTTGTTGCCGAACCAGTATAAATCTTGTGTTTGTCTTCTTCTTCCCTACACTCTTTACTTTTCCGCGATGTACTTTTATTTTCGCTTTACTTTTGTCTAAATTATTGTTTTTGTTCTTTACTTCCTCATAACTTAGTAGTAAAGCCTAATTGAATCTAGTAATATTAAGAAGTATATTTTTTAATTAGTCAAGACACATTAATAATTAATTCAACCCTCATTCTTAATTATTCCGAGGCCACTTGATCCAACACTGACTAGTCGATGAAGTGTCCGGGTTCCAAGTGCTAAGCTTCTAGGATGCCTATTCTAGATACAACCAAATCAGGATGCACACTCCAAACGAGGAGAAAACAACATTTATCACTAAATATGCCAACTTTTGCTATAGGGTCATGCCCATCAGCCTCCAAATTGCAGGCGCTACATACTAGAGATTGATGGATCGAATTTTCAAACAACATACCGGAGTCTATGTTGACCACATGGTCGTTAAATCTTAGAGCATTGCCCAACATGTGGTAGACCTGGAAGAGGTGTTCGGAGAGCTCTACAAATATGATATGCGCCTCAACCCAGAAAAATGTACTTTCGAGGTCTGTGAAGGAAAATTCTTGGGCTTTATGATCATGCATCAAGGAATAGAAGCCAACCCCGACAAATGCACTGCTATTTTGGAGATGTGTAGTCTTACTAACGTCCAGGAAATCCAAAAGCTGAATGGAAGACTACCATCCCTGTCCAGGTTTCTTCCAAAGCTTGCTGAAAAGTGAAGTCGTTCTACGAATTGCTCAAGAAAAATGAGCCTTTTCTGTGGGATGAAACCTGCGAACAAGCCTTCTTAACCTTCAAGTAGACCATTGCTACACCGCTGGTCCTAAGTCGACCTAGGCCAGGAGTACCCGTACTCCTATATCTCTCAGTAGCTGACGAAGCCGTTAGCTCAACCCTTGTACAAGAGGAAGGAAAGCACCAACTCCCTATCTTCTTCACCAACCGCATACTCCATGACGCCGAGAAGTGATACCAAATGATAGAAAAGGTGGTGCTAACACTCATTACCTCAACTCAATGACTAAGGCCCTACTTCTAAAGTCATCAAGTGGTAATCAAAATGAACTACCCCATCAAGCAGGTTTTGCGAAAACCTAAACTCGCAGGAAGGATGGTGGCCTGGTCTGTAGAATTTTTAGAGTTTGATATCTAGTACGAACCCCACAGCCCCATGAAGACATAGTTCATGGCAGATGTTAGTCGTCTTATACGACTAACTTTTGTATAGAAAACATTTTCTAAAACTTGTATAGTTCCCCAATTTATAGTTATTTTGTAGGAATTTGTATATAAATCTTGTTTTGTTTGAATAGCTATCTTTAGAGTATCTCCCATGTGATTTAATGATAAAATTTGCATAATTTCAGGTCAAAAGAGGCTAAAATCTTGAAGTGCAAAAAGGAGCAGTGGCGCTAAGTGGGCCCTGTGGGCTCAGCACGCATCAACCGCTAAGCGCAGCTTCAGCGCGCTTAGTGTGACAAGGGAATCTGGAAGAGCACAAGAATCAAGGTTGCGCGCTAAGTGCAAGATCAGCTCGCTAAGTGATATGTTTGTCTCTTGCCAGGCTCAACGCACGATTGGCGCCAAGCCCAAATCCACTTACTCGTGCTAAGCGCGAGGGTGGCACTAAGCGCGATGTCGCGATTTCAGAGCCTATTTAAGGCTGAATTGTCATAATTAGGGTATGATTTTGAGAGACCAGAGCTGCATTTTTTTGCATAGACTTCGAGAATAGTGCATTAGAGGCAGCAGTTAAGCAAGGAAGCTAGGGTTCATCACTTTGAGAGATTAGAGAGTGTTTGAGTGATTGTGAGGTGCCAAGAAGAGGAGGAGGGATCCCCCTTCTTGTGTAAGCAACAATTGCTCTGTACTTTTTGTCTCATTTGTATTAGGGTTCCTTGTATGGCTAGCTAAAAACCCTAGTTGGGGATTTCTAATGAACAGTTGATGTAATTACTCTTCATATCTAATTAATTATGTTTTGTGTGTTCAATGCTTCTTTCAATGCTTAATTACTACATGCTCTTGGCCTGATCACCCACTTGTGTGTACTGTTAGGTGACTTTAGCACTGGGAAATGTATTGTTGCCTTAGAACATGATAGAAGTAGGGCTAAATAACTGCATTACTAGGGATGGATTGCGGGATTTTGGTTTTCTGAATATGCTGTGATGATAATGTTGTTTAAGTTAAGCCTAGTTTTACAAGAGGGATCATCGGATGAAGCTTAGGTTAAATTAGTCTAAACTTATGAGGGATCGAGGTTTAGTACTTTAGGCTACAACATAGAACACAAGAGCATGATTAATTAGAGAAATATCCTCATATGCATCAACTTGTTTGTTAGAAAGACCCAATGCTTTTTACCTATTGATGTCAACTTTTACTTACTTGCATTTACTGTTTTTACCATAAAATTAGTTTATTTCTATTTTTAACCATCAATTATCAATGTTTGTTCCAAAAAATACCTTACTTCTGAATAAAACTCTGTCTAATAAGCAAGTTCCCTGAGTTCGATACTCGAATCACTTCGTTTTAATTTTAAATACTTGACGACCCGGTGCATTTGGCAGTATTTCATTTCCCTTGAATATATTTGTTAAAAATTGGAGAAAAAGGAACCATATGGGAAAGTGAACAGCAGACTTCCTGGCATAATTTGCTGGGAACAACCAAACCACCTCATATTGGCAGAGCCTCTACATTGACGGTTCGTCTAATGTAAAGGGAAGCAGGGCAGGAATCATCCTCAAAGGCCCCAACAATATCACCCTAGAGCAAGCCCTGAAACTTAACTTCAAAGTTTCAAACAATAGGTCGAGTACAAGGCGTTCATTGTAGGTTTAAAACTAGCAAGAGAAGTTGGGGCCAACAGACTCGCAGCTTGTCTAGGGACAAGTTGCTAATAATACCAAACCAAGGAGACAATGTTGCTCATGTACTACCATAATGCCAACCCAAATGTTGTACTCTTTTTCCTACTTAAGTCTTTTGTCCCAAAAAAGAGAAAAATTAGGGTTTTGGCTTGGGATGTTTTAATGAGGAACATTTGAGATAGCGAAGGGAATTTTTACTCAATCAAATACATTGAATTAAAATTATACATTCTTTCCTTTTCATAATTTTCTTGTCAAGACATGTACATCCTTGGTCGTAGTTCCAAGGCCCTTAAAACCCACAACTAGTATGTACACTAAGTCTCTAGTATGTGCCACCCACGACTAGTGACACGTATGCAAGAGCACAACAATACGTCTCCAGTATGTGCCACTCGACGAGTGACATGTATGCAAGAACACAACACTAAACCTCTAGTGCATGTCACCCACAACGAGTGACGCGTATGCAAGAGCATGTCATTACGTCTCTAGTATGTGACACGTATGCAAGAGCACAACTCCCAAAACCCATGTCGAACAATTCCTTGGTTGATCCTCCAAAGGGCTTACAAAACCCAAGGTTTACCCTGGGTGAATCCTATAGGTTTACACACCACGTCTCCGGTACGTACCACTCCACGAAGTGGCACATATGCAAGAGCACAACACGAGCGCCACATACACAAAACTCATCAAACCCAAGGTCCACCCTTGGTGAGTCTCACAGGTTCACAAAACCCAAGGTTTGTCCTAGGTAAGCCTCGGCGCAACTTTACAGGCTTTTCAAAATGTAGGGCAAACACATCCCTGACCCAAAGCTCATTAAACTCAAGGTTCACCCTTGGAGAGCCCTTCTTTTGCTAAGTTCCATTTCCATAGGAACTCAAGGTATGCAACGTCTACCCTTGATTATCATTTCTATTCCTAACTTTTATTTGTGTTGGAATACAAGTCTTCAGGAATATCTTAAAACCTAAGGTCCGCCTTTGGTACCAAAAACCCAAGGTCTACCCTTGGTACAAACTCTTACAAAACCCAAGGTCACCCCCTTGGTCTACTCAGTCACAGCAACTACAATAACCCTAGTCCAAGGTCTAGGCTCCACAAGTCAAAACAACCTACCCCCAGACTAGTTGGCAAAACCTTTAACCAGGGGAAAGTCAAACACACTTCTCATAACCATCAAGGGAGAAGAGCTCCATAGGCCAAGACGACCTATCACCAGACTAGTTGACAAGACCTTCAACTAGGTGCCAATCACACTAACTCTTCACAAACATCAGAGGAGAAGCTCCGCGGAGCGAAAGGAAACACCATCACATGGGTGGCAAGAACTTTAATCAGGTTGGAATCAAACCTGAGATGACTTTGCGTCATCCACTTTTCTATTTCACAAGACTGTAGATGCAATTGGCTTTGATGTTTTGATGATGATCATGATGATGTGTTGCAATTGATGCAAATGGGCTTTTCAAGATTAAAATTCAAGACAATACTTCAAGATTACAAGTCACAACATCAAGATGATCACTAGAATATTAGGAAGGGAATTCCTAATTGAATTAGCAAAGGTTTGGCCAAGTGATTTAAAATAAAAAGTGTTTTTCAAAGGTTTTACTCTCTGGTAATCGATTACCAGAGGATGTAATCGATTACCAGTGGCCAAATACGTTTTATAACAGCTATAAAAATTTGAATTCGAAATTTTAAAAGCTGTAATCGATTACACAATTTTGGTAATCGATTACCAGCAGTTAGTAAACGTTTTAATTCAAATTTTAAAAGCTGTAATCGATTACACAATTTCTGTAATCGATTACCAGACAGGAATTTCAGAAAAATAATTTCAAGAGTCACAACTTTTCAAAGGCTTTACTCATGACCACCAATGGTCTATATATATGTGACTTAAACACGAAATTGCTCAGAGATTTTTAGTACAACAAAGTGTTTATCCTCTCAAAGAGCAAATTCATTTTATCCTCTTAAGAATTCCTTGGCCAATTCAATTGCAATTCATTAAGGAATTAATTGAGTGCTCAATCTGTAAAATCCATCTCTTTCTAGAGAGATTTGTTCCTCTTCTTCTTCTCATTCTCTAAGGGATTAAGAGACTGTAAGTCTCTTGTTGTAAAAGATCTCTAAACACAAAGGAAGGGTTGTCCTTGTGTGTTTAGAACTTGTAAAAGGAATTTACAAGTTAGTGGAACTCTCAAGCGGGTTGCTTGGGGACTGGACGTAGGCACAAGGGTGTGGCCGAACCAGTATAAAACTGAGTTTGCATTTTCTCTTCCCTTAATCTCCTTTATTTATTATTGCTTTATATTCATATTCAAGTTGCTTCATTTGAATTAATATTTAAGAAGATTGTCATTAAGGGAATTCATAACTTAAGTAAAAAGTAAGATAGATTTTTAATTAGGGGAAAAAGTTTGGAATATCTTAATTCAACCCCCCCTTCTTAAGATATCTGAGGCCACTTGTCTAACAAGTGGTATCAGAGCTTCATTCTTGTACAAAGTTTAGAAGCTTCAAGAAAAAGATGGCCTCAGCAAATTCCTTATTTCCAGAAGGGAATTCTATCAATAGACCTCCAATCTTTAATGGAGAGGGTTACCACTACTGGAAAACCCGAATGCAAATTTTTATCGAGGCAATAGATCTAAATATCTGGGAAGCCATTGAAATAGGGCCTTATATACCCACCACAGTAGAAAGAGTTTCAATAGATGGTAGTTCATCAAGTGAAAGCATAACCATAGAAAAACCTAGAGATAGATGGTCTGAAGAGGATAGAAAACGAGTACAATACAACCTAAAAGCCAAAAACATAATAACATCTGCCCTAGGAATGGATGAATATTTCAGAGTTTCAAATTGCAAGAGTGCTAAGGAAATGTGGGACACTCTTCGATTAACACATGAAGGAACTACAGATGTTAAAAGATCTAGGATAAATGCACTAACTCATGAGTATGAATTATTTAGAATGAATACAAATGAAAATATTCAGAGTATGCAAAATAGATTTACACATATAGTAAATCATCTAGCAGCCTTAGGCAAAGAATTTCAAAATGAAGATCTTATAAACAAGGTGCTAAGATGTTTAAGTAGAGAATGGCAACCCAAAGTAACGACTATTTCTGAATCAAGAGATTTGTCTAACATGTCTCTTGCCACTTTATTTGGTAAGTTGCAGGAACACGAGATGGAACTATTGAGATTGCACCAAAATGAAGAAAATGACAAGAAAAAGAAAGGAATTGTTCTTAAAGCATCATCCTCAATTCAAGAAGAAAGTGATCAGGATAATGATGCAGATGATGATGATGATCTAAGTTTCTTTGTAAAAAGATTCAACAAATTTCTTAAAGTAAGAGGAAATCAGAGGCGACCAAATTTTAAATCAAAGAGAAGGACAGAAAATTCATCCTCTACTCTAAAATGCTTTGAATGCAATCAACCTGGACATCTGAGGGTTGATTGTCCCATCTTCAAGAAAAAGATGGAAAAATCTGAAAAGAAAAATCATAGTGAGAAGAAACTAAAGAAAGCATACATCACATGGGATGAAAATGACTTGGAATCCTCTGATGATTCTGAAAATGAAGAGATAAATCTTTGCCTTATGGCAAAAAGTTACGAAAGTGATGAAGAGGTAACATCTTCAAACAACTTATCTATTTCTTTTGATGAATTGCAAGATGCATTTGCTGATTTGCATAAAGAATCAATTAAACTTGCAAAATTAGTTTCATCATCAAAGAAAACAATTTCAAATTTAGAAAATGAAATTTCAAAATTAAACAAAGAATTAGATCTTCTTAGAAATGAAGTTTCAATCTCTAAAACAAATGAAAAAGTTAATATCTCCACTATTAATGACAAGAAAATAACAGATTCTTGTAGTTGTTGTGATAAATATGTAAAAGAAATTAAAGAGTTAAAAAATTCACTTGCAAAATTTTCATATAGTAGAAATAATTTAGATGTTATATTAAGTAAACAAAGATATGTGTCAAATAAAAATGGACTAGGGTATAAATCTGAAAAACTACAAAAGGTTTATAAAAACTTTTCCACTTCCACACAAAAATGTAATTCTAATTCCATCACTTGTTTTTACTATGGAAGAAGAGGACATGGCATATCAACTTGCTACTTCAAGAAAAATTACAGTAATATTAAAATGATATGGGTCCCAAAAGGATCCTCAGTTTATACTAACATGCAAGGACCCAATAAAATTTGGGTACCTAAGTCAAAAACTTGATTATGCAGGTATCTTTGAGAAAGAAGTGGTACATAGATAACGGATGCTCAAAACATATGACTGGAGATGCATCAAATTTTACACACATATCTCCAAAGAAAAGCGGGCATGTAACATATGGTGACAACAACAAAGGTAGAATTCTTGGAGTGGGTAAAATAGGTACAAATTCTTCAAACTCCATTGAAAATGTTCTACTTGTTGAAGGTCTTAAGCATAGCCTGCTTAGTGTTAGTCAACTATGTGACAAAGGCTATCTAGTATCATTTGATTCTCAGAAATGTCTTATAGAACATAAGCATGACATTAATATAAAGCATGTAGGACATAGAGTCAATAATGTTTACATGATAGACTTAAGCATAAAACAAGAAAATAATCATTGCTTTCTTAGTAAAGATGATGATCCATGGTTATGGCATAAAAGAATTGCTCACATAAACATGGATCACTTAAATAAATTAATTTCAAAAGATTTAGTAGTTGGTTTGCCTAAATTGAAATTTGAAAAAGATAAATTATGCGATGCTTGTCAAAAGGGCAAACAAACAAGAGTCTCATTCAAATCTAAAAATGTTGTTTCAACCACTCGACCATTATAGTTATTGCATATGGATCTATTTGGTCCATCTAGAACCATGAGTTTTGGAGGAAATTACTATGCTTTAGTTATAGTTGATGATTTCTCTAGATATACTTGGACATTATTTATTACACATAAAGGTGATTCATTCCATGCATTTAGGAAACTTGCTAAAGTCATACAAAACAAGAAAAATCTCAAGATTGCATCCATTAGAAGTGATCATGGGGGTGAATTTGAAAATAAAGATTTTGAATTATTTTGTGATGAACATGGTATTGAACATAATTTTTCTGCACCAAGAACTCCTCAACAAAATGGAGTTGTTGAGAGGAAAAATAGGTCATTGGAAGAAATTGCAAGAACTTTATTAAATGATACTTCTCTTCCAAAGTATTTTTGGGCTGAAGCTGTCAATACTGCATGTTACATCATGAATAGAGCCTTGATAAGACCTATTTTAAAGAAAACCCCATATGAGTTATTTAACTGTAGAAAACCTAATATTTCTCATCTACATGTCTTTGGTTGCAAGTGCTTTGTACTTAATAATGGTAAAGATAATCTAGGAAAATTCGATGCAAAATCTGATGAAGGCATCTTTCTTGGATATTCTTTACAAAGCAAAGCATATAGAATATATAATAAGAGAACTATGAATATAGAAGAATCCATTCATGTTACCTTTGATGAATCTAATGCTATATTGTCAACAAAGAATATGCTAGATGACATTGCAGATTCTTTAGAACATATGAACATTCATGAACAAGATTCCAAAGGAAATGACAAAGGAAACAATGAAGATCCTCCAGAAGAAGGTAAATCCAATGATGCTCTCCCAAGAGAATGGAAAACTTCAAGAGATCATCCCCTCGACAACATTATTGGTGATATCTCAAAAGGGGTAACAACTAGACATTCTCTTAAAGATTTATGCAATAATATGGCTTTTGTATCTATGATTGAACCTAAAAATATAAAAGAAGCCATAGTAGATGATAATTGGATCATTGCCATGCAAGAAGAACTAAACCAATTTGAAAGAAACAAGGTATGGAAATTAGTAGAAAAACCTGAAAATTATCCTGTCATTGGAACAAAATGGGTTTTTAGAAATAAATTAGATGAACATGGTATAATTATTAGAAATAAAGCCAGGTTAGTAGCAAAAGGGTATAATCAAGAAGAGGGGATAGACTATGAAGAAACATATGCTCCTGTTGCAAGATTAGAAGCCATTAGAATGCTTTTGGCTTATGCATCCATAATGAACTTTAAACTTTATCAAATGGATGTTAAGAGTGCCTTTCTAAATGGATTAATTCAAGAAGAGGTATATGTTGAACAACCCCCTGGTTTTGAAAATTCTGATAAACCAAACCATGTTTATAAATTACAAAAGGCTCTTTATGGTTTGAAACAAGCCCCTAGGGCATGGTATGAACGATTAAGTAATTTCTTCTTGAAAAGAATTCTCCAGAGGTAAAGTGGATACCACATTATTCATAAAGAGAAGCTTAATGATATTTTGTTGGTTCAAATATATGTTGATGATATAATTTTTGGATCCACTAATGATTCATTGTGCAAGGATTTTTCCCTTGATATGCAAAGTGAATTTGAAATGTCAATGATGGGAGAACTAAGTACTTTCTGGGATTACAAATCAAGCAAACTCAGAAGGTATATTCATCAATCAATCCAAATACTGCAAGGAATTGATCAAAAGATTTGGGATGGATAGTGCAAAACACATGTCTACACCAATGAGCACTAATTGTTACTTAGATAAAGATGAATCTGGTCAGTCTATAGACATAAAACAATATCGAGGTATGATCGGATCTCTTCTTTATTTATCTGCTAGTAGACCTGATATTATGTTTAGTGTATGCATGTGTGCTAGGTTTCAATCCAACCCCAAACAATCACATCTAAGTGCAGTAAAGAGAATCATGAGATATCTATTAGGAACAATCAATTTAGGATTATGGTATCCTAAGAATTCAACATGTAACTTAATAGGATATTCTGATTCTGATTTTGCCGGATCTAAAACTGATAGAAAAAGTACAAGTGGAACTTGTCAATTTATTGGATCGGCTCTTGTCTCATGGCATAGTAAGAAACAAAACAGTGTTGCTTTATCTACTGCTGAAGCGGAGTATATCTCTGCCGGTAGTTGTTGTGCACAAATTTTATGGATGAAGCAACAATTATCTGACTATGGCATCATTCTTGATCGCATACCTATTAAGTGTGATAATACTAGTGCCATAAATCTATCCAAAAACCCAGTTCAACATTCAAGAACTAAACATATAGAGATTAGACACCACTTTCTTAGAGATCATGTCTTAAAGGGAGATTGTGTATTAGAATTTGTTGATACTAAGAATCAACTTGCTGATATTTTCACTAAACCTCTCCCCAAGGAAGTGTTTTTCTCTATTAGAAGAGAATTAGGTCTCTTAGATGTAAGAGATTTAGAAAAATAGGAATTGATTGGTTGATTGATTGGTTGATTTATTTTTTACCTTTTGATTGTAGATTATTTTGTTTGATCTTGTTTGAATTCTTGTCTTTATGATAGAATTTATGATATCTTGTGTATATAGTAATTGAATGATTGAATTTAGTGTATTAGTAGTGAAAATTAGTCATATAGGATGTATTTGAGCATAATATAGATATTCTCTTAGAAACTAGCCTAGGATAGGCTCTGGTAATCGATTACCATCAAGTGTAATCGATTAACATGAACAGGCAGCCTGTAATCGATTACAACATCCTGTAATCGATTACCAGAGGCTTATTGGCCTGTAATCGATTACCAATACCTGTAATCGATTACAATGCGTCATCTTCTATAAATACTCACGAAATCCGAGCTGCTGCGCAGCCAAAGCTTCCTCCACGTTTTCCTCCATACCTAGAACTTCAAACCTTCGATTCTCACTCAATTCTTCACCAAATCACGTCCCGTAAAGCCCAATCTTCCTCTTTTTCACTCCTCTTTCACTTCACCGATCGAAATCCAGAAAACTTCATCAAATGGCAGAGCCATCAAAGAAGAGAAAGGGATCATCCTCCACCGCTACCGCTGCTGCCCATCGCCGTCACGGCCCATCTGGAGCACCACAGCACCTATTCCTCCTTCTTTGTCATCTCCAAGATCATCAACACTGTTTTCATCCGATGATCAACGTCTACGGTACCTTTCTCAGTTTTCTTCTAGAATAATCTTAGACCCTAAGTACCTAGACGTAGAGTTCTTTAATGATGAAACGTTTGATTGCTATCAAGTGTTTCAAAATTCTGGTCTTGTTGATTTCATGTCATTTAAATTTCCATATTATCCTGAACTTGTAAAGGTCTTCTACTGCAATTTAAAAATTCAGGATGGTATTATTATGTCTGAGGTGCATGGTACTTCTATGGTCATTGATCAGTCACTTTTCTTTTCTTTGACTCATTTACCCAGTCAAGGTGCACCTTTTGAGGGCACCATTGTTGATGACTGGAAATTCGATTATTCGAGTCATGATGCTCGTCGCATGGTCTGCAATGATCAAGCTGAAATGACCGGTAGATTGTTGGCCGGGTCATTAACTTTTGATAATCGCATCATGCATTATATCATTGTTAGAATTTTGCTTCCTCGGTCTTCAAATTTAGCACAAGCCTCTGAGGAGGATTTGATTCTTATGTGGGCTTTTCTAACCGGTCGTCAGATCGACTGGGCCCATTTGGTTCGGTACCGAATGCATAAGGCATTACGGGCCAATGCACCTCTTCCTTATCCACATTTGATTACTCTATTTTTGCGTCATTTTCAAATTCCGCTTGATGATGAACCCTTTGTTCAAGTCAAGCGTTCCTTTGCAATTGGTGCTGGAGCAGTGACCTCCTTTGGGTACTTGAATATATTTGTTAAAAATTGGAGAAAAAAGGAACCATATGGGAAAGTGAACAGCAGACTTCCTGGCATAATTTGCTGGGAACAACCAAACCACCTCATATTGGCAGAGCCTCTACATTGACGGTTCGTCTAATGTAAAGGGAAGCAGGGCAGGAATCATCCTCAAAGGCCCCAACAATATCACCCTAGAGCAAGCCCTGAAACTTAACTTCAAAGTTTCAAACAATAGGTCGAGTACAAGGCGTTCATTGTAGGTTTAAAACTAGCAAGAGAATTGGGGCCAACAGACTCGCAGCTTGTCTAGGGACAAGTTGCTAATAATACCAAACCAAGGAGACAATGTTGCTCATGTACTACCATAATGCCAACCCAAATGTTGTACTCTTTTTCCTACTTAAGTCTTTTGTCCCAAAAAGAGAAAAATTAGGGTTTTGGCTTGGGATGTTTTAATGAGGAACATTTGAGATAGCGAAGGGAATTTTTTACTCAAATCAAATACATTGAATTAAAATTATACATTCTTTCCTTTTCATAATTTTCTTGTCAAGACATGTACATCCTTGGTCGTAGTTCCAAGGCCCTTAAAACCCACAACTAGTATGTACACTAAGTCTCTAGTATGTGCCACCCACGACTAGTGACACGTATGCAAGAGCACAACAATACGTCTCCAGTATGTGCCACTCGACGAGTGACATGTATGCAAGAACACAACACTAAACCTCTAGTGCATGTCACCCACAAACGAGTGACGCGTATGCAAGAGCATGTCATTACGTCTCTAGTATGTGACACGTATGCAAGAGCACAACTCCCAAACCCATGTCGAACAATTCCTTGGTTGATCCTCCAAAGGGCTTACAAAACCCAAGGTTTACCCTGGGTGAATCCTATAGGTTTACACACCACGTCTCCGGTACGTACCACTCCACGAAGTGGCACATATGCAAGAGACACAACACGAGCGCCACATACACAAAACTCATCAAACCCAAGGTCCACCCTTGGTGAGTCTCACAGGTTCACAAAACCCAGGTTTGTCCTAGGTAAGCCTCGGCGCAACTTTACAAGGCTTTTCAAAATGTAGGGCAAACACATCCCTGACCCAAAGCTCATTAAACTCAAGGTTCACCCTTGGAGAGCCCTTCTTTTGCTAAGTCCATTTCCATAGGAACTCAAGGTATGCAACGTCTACCCTTGATTATCATTTCTATTCCTAACTTTTATTTGTGTTGGAATACAAGTCTTCAGGAATATCTTAAAACCTAAGGTCCGCCTTTGGTAACCAAAACCCAAGGTCCCTACTTGGTACAAACTCTTACAAACCCAAGGTCACCCCCTTGGTCTACTCAGTCACAGCAACTACAATAACCCTAGTCCAAGGTCTAGGCTCCACAAGTCAAAACAACCTACCCCCAGACTAGTTTGGCAACCTTTAACCAGGGGAAAGTCAAACACACTTCTCATAACCATCAAGGGAGAAGAGCTCCATAGGCCAAGACGACCTATCACCAGACTAGTTGACAAGACCTTCAACTAGGTGCCAATCACACTAACTCTTCACAAACATCAGAGGAGAAGCTCCGCGGAGCGAAAGGAAACACCATCACATGGGTGGCAAGAACTTTAATCAGGTTGGAATCAAACCTGAGATGACTTTGCGTCATCCACTTTTCTATTTCACAAGACTGTAGATGCAATTGGCTTTGATGTTTTGATGATGATCATGATGATGTGTTTGCAATTGATGCAAATGGGCTTTTTCAAGATTAAAATTCAAGACAATACTTCAAGATTACAAGTCACAACATCAAGATGATCACTAGAATATTAGGAAGGGAATTCCTAATTGAATTAGCAAAGGTTTGGCCAAGTGATTTAAAATAAAAGTGTTTTTAAAAGGTTTTACTCTCTGGTAATCGATTACCAGAGGATGTAATCGATTACCAGTGGCCAAATACGTTTTATAACAGCTATAAAAAATTTGAATTCGAAATTTTAAAAGCTGTAATCGATTACACAATTTTGGTAATCGATTACCAGCAGTTAGTAAACGTTTTAATTCAAATTTTAAAAGCTGTAATCGATTACACAATTTCTGTAATCGATTACCAGACAGGAATTTCAGAAAAATAATTTCAAGAGTCACAACTTTTCAAAGGCTTTACTCATGACCACCAATGGTCTATATATATGTGACTTA
Organism: Glycine soja; assembly: GCF_004193775.1. Classification (NCBI taxonomy): domain Eukaryota; kingdom Viridiplantae; phylum Streptophyta; class Magnoliopsida; order Fabales; family Fabaceae; genus Glycine; species Glycine soja. The sequence continues at coordinate 13,205,977 of NC_041020.1, forward strand.
AACACGAAATTGCTCAGAGATTTTTAGTACAACAAAGTGTTTATCCTCTCAAAGAGCAAATTCATTTTATCCTCTTAAGAATTCCTTGGCCAATTCAATTGCAATTCATTAAGGAATTAATTGAGTGCTCAATCTGTAAAATCCATCTCTTTCAAGAGAGATTTGTTCCTCTTCTTCTTCTCATTCTCTAAGGGATTAAGAGACTGTAAGTCTCTTGTGTGTAAAAGATCTCTAAACACAAAGGAAGGGTTGTCCTTGTGTGTTTAGAACTTGTAAAAGGAATTTACAAGTTAGTGGAACTCTCAGCGGGTTGCTTGGGGACTGACACGTAGGCACAGGGTGTGGCCGAACCAGTATAAAACTGAGTTTGCATTTTTCTCTTCCCTTAATCTCCTTTATTTATTATTGCTTTATATTCATATTCAAGTTGCTTCATTTGAATTATATTTAAGAAGATTGTCATTAAGGGAATTCATAACTTAAGTAAAAAGTAAGATAAGATTTTTAATTAGGGGAAAAAAGTTTGGAATATCTTTAATTCAACCCCCCTTCTTAAGATATCTGAGGCCACTTGTCTAACAAGTGGTAATCAGAGCTTCATTCTTGTACAAAGTTTAGAAGCTTCAAGAAAAAAGATGGCCTCAGCAAATTCCTTATTTCCAGAAGGAAATTCTATCAATAGACCTCACAATCTTTAATGGAGAGGGTTACCACTACTGGAAACCCGAATGCAAATTTTTATCGAGGCAATAGATCTAAATATCTGGGAAGCCATTGAAATAGGGCCTTATATACCCACCACAGTAGAAAGAGTTTCAATAGATGGTAGTTCATCAAGTGAAAGCAATAACCATAGAAAAACCTAGAGATAGATGGTCTGAAGAGGATAGAAAACGAGTAACATACAACCTAAAAGCCAAAAACATAATAACATCTGCCCTAGGAATGGATGAATATTTCAGAGTTTCAAATTGCAAGAGTGCTAAGGAAATGTGGGACACTCTTCGATTAACACATGAAGGAAACTACAGATGTTAAAAGATCTAGGATAAATGCACTAACTCATGAGTATGAATTATTTAGAATGAATACAAATGAAAATATTCAGAGTATGCAAAATAGATTTACACATATAGTAAAATCATCTAGCAGCCTTAGGCAAAGAATTTCAAAATGAAGATCTTATAACAAGGTGCTAAGATGTTTAGTAGAGAATGGCAACCCAAAGTAACGACTATTTCTGAATCAAGAGATTTGTCTAACATGTCTCTTGCCACTTTATTTGGTAAGTTGCAGGAACACGAGATGGAACTATTGAGATTGCACCAAAATGAAGAAAATGACAAGAAAAAGAAAGGAATTGTTCTTAAAGCATCATCCTCAATTCAAGAAGAAAGTGATCAGGATAATGATGCAGATGATGATGATGATCTAAGTTTCTTTGTAAAAAGATTCAACAAATTTCTTAAAGTAAGAGGAAATCAGAGGCGACCAAATTTTAAATCAAAGAGAAGGACAGAAAATTCATCCTCTACTCTAAAATGCTTTGAATGCAATCAACCTGAACAGTCTGAGGGTTGATTGTCCCATCTTCAAAAAAAGATGGAAAAATCTGAAAAGAAAATCATAGTGAGAAGAAACTAAAGAAAGCATACATCACATGGGATGAAAATGACTTGGAAATCCTCTGATGATTCTGAAAATGAAGAGATAAATCTTTGCCTTATGGCAAAAAGTTACGAAAGTGATGAAGAGGTAACATCTTCAAACAACTTATCTATTTTCTTTTGATGAATTGCAAGATGCATTTGCTGATTTGCATAAAGAATCAATTAAACTTGCAAAATTAGTTTCATCATCAAAGAAAACAATTTCAAATTTAGAAAATGAAATTTCAAAATTAAACAAAGAATTAGATCTTCTTAGAAATGAAGTTTCAATCTCTAAAACAAATGAAAAAGTTAATATCTCCACTATTAATGACAAGAAAATAACGATTCTTGTAGTTGTTGTGATAAATTATGTAAAAGAAATTAAAGAGTTAAAAAATTCACTTGCAAATTTTTCATATAGTAGAAATAATTTAGATGTTATATTAAGTAAACAAAGATATGTGTCAAATAAAAATGGACTAGGGTATAAATCTGAAAAACTACAAAAGGTTTATAAAAACTTTTCCACTTCCACACAAAAATGTAATTCTAATTCCATCACTTGTTTTTTACTATGGAAGAAGAGGACATGGCATATCAACTTGCTACTTCAAGAAAAATTACAGTAATATTAAAATGATATGGGTCCCAAGGATCCTCAGTTTATACTAACATGCAAGGACCCAATAAAATTTGGGTACCTAAGTCAAAAACTTGATTATGCAGGTATCTTTGAGAAAGAAGTGGTACATAGATAACGGATGCTCAAAACATATGACTGGAGATGCATCAAATTTTACACACATATCTCCAAAGAAAAGCGGGCATGTACATATATGGTGACAACAACAAAGGTAGAATTCTTGGAGTGGGTAAAATAGGTACAAATTCTTCAAACTCCATTGAAAAATGTTCTACTTGTTGAAGGTCTTAAGCATAGCCTGCTTAGTGTTAGTCAACTATGTGACAAAGGCTATCTAGTATCATTTGATTCTCAGAAATGTCTTATAGAACATAAGCATGACATTAATATAAAGCATGTAGGACATAGAGTCAATAATGTTTACATGATAGACTTAAGCATAAAACAAGAAAATAATCATTGCTTTCTTAGTAAAGATGATGATCCATGGTTATGGCATAAAAGAATTGCTCACATAAACATGGATCACTTAAATAAATTAATTTCAAAAGATTTAGTAGTTGGTTGCCTAAATTGAAATTTGAAAAAGATATAATTATGCGATGCTTGTCAAAAGGGCAAACAAACAAGAGTCTCATTCAAATCTAAAAATGTTGTTTCAACCACTCGACCATTATAGTTTTATTGCATATGGATCTATTTGGTCCATCTAGAACCATGAGTTTTGGAGGAAATTACTATGCTTTAGTTATAGTTGATGATTTCTCTAGATATACTTGGACATTATTTATTACACATAAAGGTGATTCATTCCATGCATTTAGAAACTTGCTAAAGTCATACAAAAAGAAAAATCTCAAGATTGCATCCATTTAGAAGTGATCATGGGGGTGAATTTGAAATAAAGATTTTGAATTATTTTGTGATGAACATGGTATTGAACATAATTTTCTGCACCAAGAACTCCTCAACAAATATGGAGTTGTTGAGAGGAAAAATAGGTCATTGGAAGAAATTGCAAGAACTTTATTAAATGATACTTCTCTTCCAAAGTATTTTTGGGCTGAAGCTGTCAATACTGCATGTTACATCATGAATAGAGCCTTGATAGACCTATTTTAGAAAACCCCATATGAGTTATTTAACTGTAGAAAACCTAATATTTCTCATCTACATGTCTTTGGTTGCAAGTGCTTTGTACTTAATAATGGTAAAGATAATCTAGGAAAATTCGATGCAAAATCTGATGAAGGCATCTTTCTTGGATATTCTTTACAAAGCAAAGCATATAGAATATATAATAAGAGAACTATGAATATAGAAGAATCCATTCATGTTACCTTTGATGAATCTAATGCTATATTGTCAACAAAGAATATGCTAGATGACATTGCAGATTCTTTAGAACATATGAACATTCATGAACAAGATTCCAAAGGAAATGACAAAGGAAACAATGAAGAATCCTCAAGAAGAAGGTAAATCCAATGATGCTCTCCCAAGAGAATGGAAAACTTCAAGAGATCATCCCCTCGACAACATTATTGGTGATATCTCAAAAGGGGTAACAACTAGACATTCTCTTAAAGATTTATGCAATAATATGGCTTTTGTATCTATGATTGAACCTAAAAATATAAAAGAAGCCATAGTAGATGATAATTGGATCATTGCCATGCAAAGAACTAAACCAATTTGAAAGAAACAAGGTATGGAAATTAGTAGAAAAAACTGAAAATTATCCTGTCATTGGAACAAAATGGGTTTTTAGAAATAAATTAGATGAACATGGTATATTATTTGAAATAAAGCCAGGTTAGTAGCAAAAAGGGTATAATCAAGAAGAGGGATAGATATGAGAAACATATGCTCCTGTTGCAAGATTAGAAGCCATTAGAATGCTTTTGGCTTATGCATCCATAATGAACTTTAAACTTATCAAATGGATGTTAAGAGTGCCTTTCTAAATGGATTAATTCAAGAAGAGGTATATGTTGAACAACCCCTGGTTTTGAAAATTCTGATAAACCAAACCATGTTTATAAATTACAAAGGCTCTTTATGTTTGAAACAAGCCCCTAGGGCATGGTATGAACGATTAAGTAGTAAAGCCTAATTGAATCTAGTAATATTAAGAAGTATATTTTTTAATTAGTCAAGACACATTAATAATTAATTCAACCCTCATTCTTAATTATTCCGAGGCCACTTGATCCAACACTGACTAGTCGATGAAGTGTCCGGGTTCCAAGTGCTAAGCTTCTAGGATGCCTATTCTAGATACAACCAAATCAGGATGCACACTCCAAACGAGGAGAAAACAACATTTATCACTAAATATGCCAACTTTTGCTATAGGGTCATGCCCATCAGCCTCCAAATTGCAGGCGCTACATACTAGAGATTGATGGATCGAATTTTTCAAACAACATACCGGAGTCTATGTTGACCACATGGTCGTTAAATCTTAGAGCATTGCCCAACATGTGGTAGACCTGGAAGAGGTGTTCGGAGAGCTCTACAAATATGATATGCGCCTCAACCCAGAAAAATGTACTTTCGAGGTCTGTGAAGGAAAATTCTTGGGCTTTATGATCATGCATCAAGGAATAGAAGCCAACCCCGACAAATGCCATGCTATTTTGGAGATGTGTAGTCTTACTAACGTCCAGGAAATCCAAAAGCTGAATGGAAGACTACCATCCCTGTCCAGGTTTCTTCCAAAGCTTGCTGAAAAGTGAAGTCGTTCTACGAATTGCTCAAGAAAAATGAGCCTTTTCTGTGGGATGAAACCTGCGAACAAGCCTTCTTAACCTTCAAGTAGACCATTGCTACACCGCTGGTCCTAAGTCGACCTAGGCCAGGAGTACCCGTACTCCTATATCTCTCAGTAGCTGACGAAGCCGTTAGCTCAACCCTTGTACAAGAGGAAGGAAAGCACCAACTCCCTATCTTCTTCACCAACCGCATACTCCATGACGCCGAGAAGTGATACCAAATGATAGAAAAGGTGGTGCTAACACTCATTACCTCAACTCAATGACTAAGGCCCTACTTCTAAAGTCATCAAGTGGTAATCAAAATGAACTACCCCATCAAGCAGGTTTTGCGAAAAACCTAAACTCGCAGGAAGGATGGTGGCCTGGTCTGTAGAATTTTTAGAGTTTGATATCTAGTACGAACCCCACAGCCCATGAAGACATAGTTCATGGCAGATGTTAGTCGTCTTATACGACTAACTTTTGTATAGAAAACATTTTCTAAAACTTGTATAGTTCCCCAATTTATAGTTATTTTGTAGGAATTTGTATATAAATCTTGTTTGTTTGAATAGCTATCTTTAGAGTATCTCCCATGTGATTTAATGATAAAATTTGCATAATTTCAGGTCAAAAGAGGCTAAAATCTTGAAGTGCAAAAAGGAGCAGTGGCGCTAAGTGGGGCCCTGTGGGCTCAGCACGCATCAACCGCTAAGCGCAGCTTCAGCGCGCTTAGTGTGACAAGGGAATCTGGAAGAGCACAAGAATCAAGGTTGCGCGCTAAGTGCAAGATCAGCTCGCTAAGTGATATGTTTGTCTCTTGCCAGGCTCAACGCACGATTGGCGCCAAGCCCAAATCCACTTACTCGTGCTAAGCGCGAGGGTGGCACTAAGCGCGATGTCGCGATTTCAGAGCCTATTTAAGGCTGAATTGTCATAATTAGGGTATGATTTTGAGAGACCAGAGCTGCATTTTTTTGCATAGACTTCGAGAATAGTGCATTAGAGGCAGCAGTTAAGCAAGGAAGCTAGGGTTCATCACTTTGAGAGATTAGAGAGTGTTTGAGTGATTGTGAGGTGCCAAGAAGAGGAGGAGGGATCCCCCTTCTTGTGTAAGCAACAATTGCTCTGTACTTTTTGTCTCATTTGTATTAGGGTTCCTTGTATGGCTAGCTAAAAACCCTAGTTGGGGATTTCTAATGAACAGTTGATGTAATTACTCTTCATATCTAATTAATTATGTTTTGTGTGTTCAATGCTTCTTTCAATGCTTAATTACTACATGCTCTTGGCCTGATCACCCACTTGTGTGTACTGTTAGTGACTTTAGCACTGGGAAATGTATTGTTGCCTTAGAACATGATAGAAGTAGGGCTAAATAACTGCATTACTAGGGATGGATTGCGGGATTTGGTTTTCTGAATATGCTGTGATGATAATGTTGTTTAAGTTAAGCCTAGTTTTACAAGAGGGATCATCGGATGAAGCTTAGGTTAAATTAGTCTAAACTTATGAGGGATCGAGGTTTAGTACTTTAGGCTACAACATAGAACACAAGAGCATGATTAATTAGAGAAATATCCTCATATGCATCAACTTGTTTGTTAGAAAGACCCAATGCTTTTTACCTATTGATGTCAACTTTTACTTACTTGCATTTACTGTTTTTACCATAAAATTAGTTTATTCTATTTTTAACCATCAATTATCAATGTTTGTTCCAAAAAATACCTTACTTCTGAATAAAACTCTGTCTAATAAGCAAGTTCCCTGAGTTCGATACTCGAATCACTTCGTTTTAATTTTAAATACTTGACGACCCGGTGCATTTGGCAGTATTTCATTTCCCTTGAATATATTTGTTAAAAATTGGAGAAAAAGGAACCATATGGGAAAGTGAACAGCAGACTTCCTGGCATAATTTGCTGGGAACAACCAAACCACCTCATATTGGCAGAGCCTCTACATTGACGGTTCGTCTAATGTAAAGGGAAGCAGGGCAGGAATCATCCTCAAAGGCCCCAACAATATCACCCTAGAGCAAGCCCTGAAACTTAACTTCAAAGTTTCAAACAATAGGTCGAGTACAAGGCGTTCATTGTAGGTTTAAAACTAGCAAGAGAAGTTGGGGCCAACAGACTCGCAGCTTGTCTAGGGACAAGTTGCTAATAATACCAAACCAAGGAGACAATGTTGCTCATGTACTACCATAATGCCAACCCAAATGTTGTACTCTTTTTCCTACTTAAGTCTTTTGTCCCAAAAAAGAGAAAAATTAGGGTTTTGGCTTGGGATGTTTTAATGAGGAACATTTGAGATAGCGAAGGGAATTTTTACTCAATCAAATACATTGAATTAAAATTATACATTCTTTCCTTTTCATAATTTTCTTGTCAAGACATGTACATCCTTGGTCGTAGTTCCAAGGCCCTTAAAACCCACAACTAGTATGTACACTAAGTCTCTAGTATGTGCCACCCCACGACTAGTGACACGTATGCAAGAGCACAACAATACGTCTCCAGTATGTGCCACTCGACGAGTGACATGTATGCAAGAACACAACACTAAACCTCTAGTGCATGTCACCCACAACGAGTGACGCGTATGCAAGAGCATGTCATTACGTCTCTAGTATGTGACACGTATGCAAGAGCACAACTCCCAAAACCCATGTCGAACAATTCCTTGGTTGATCCTCCAAAGGGCTTACAAAACCCAAGGTTTACCCTGGGTGAATCCTATAGGTTTACACACCACGTCTCCGGTACGTACCACTCCACGAAGTGGCACATATGCAAGAGCACAACACGAGCGCCACATACACAAAACTCATCAAACCCAAGGTCCACCCTTGGTGAGTCTCACAGGTTCACAAAACCCAAGGTTTGTCCTAGGTAAGCCTCGGCGCAACTTTACAGGCTTTTCAAAATGTAGGGCAAACACATCCCTGACCCAAAGCTCATTAAACTCAAGGTTCACCCTTGGAGAGCCCTTCTTTTGCTAAGTTCCATTTCCATAGGAACTCAAGGTATGCAACGTCTACCCTTGATTATCATTTCTATTCCTAACTTTTATTTGTGTTGGAATACAAGTCTTCAGGAATATCTTAAAACCTAAGGTCCGCCTTTGGTACCAAAAACCCAAGGTCTACCCTTGGTACAAACTCTTACAAAACCCAAGGTCACCCCCTTGGTCTACTCAGTCACAGCAACTACAATAACCCTAGTCCAAGGTCTAGGCTCCACAAGTCAAAACAACCTACCCCAGACTAGTTGGCAAAACCTTTAACCAGGGGAAAGTCAAACACACTTCTCATAACCATCAAGGGAGAAGAGCTCCATAGGCCAAGACGACCTATCACCAGACTAGTTGACAAGACCTTCAACTAGGTGCCAATCACACTAACTCTTCACAAACATCAGAGGAGAAGCTCCGCGGAGCGAAAGGAAACACCATCACATGGGTGGCAAGAACTTTAATCAGGTTGGAATCAAACCTGAGATGACTTTGCGTCATCCACTTTTCTATTTCACAAGACTGTAGATGCAATTGGCTTTGATGTTTTGATGATGATCATGATGATGTGTTGCAATTGATGCAAATGGGCTTTTCAAGATTAAAATTCAAGACAATACTTCAAGATTACAAGTCACAACATCAAGATGATCACTAGAATATTAGGAAGGGAATTCCTAATTGAATTAGCAAAGGTTTGGCCAAGTGATTTAAAATAAAAAGTGTTTTTCAAAGGTTTTACTCTCTGGTAATCGATTACCAGAGGATGTAATCGATTACCAGTGGCCAAATACGTTTTATAACAGCTATAAAAATTTGAATTCGAAATTTTAAAAGCTGTAATCGATTACACAATTTTGGTAATCGATTACCAGCAGTTAGTAAACGTTTTAATTCAAATTTTAAAAGCTGTAATCGATTACACAATTTCTGTAATCGATTACCAGACAGGAATTTCAGAAAAATAATTTCAAGAGTCACAACTTTTCAAAGGCTTTACTCATGACCACCAATGGTCTATATATATGTGACTTAAACACGAAATTGCTCAGAGATTTTTAGTACAACAAAGTGTTTATCCTCTCAAAGAGCAAATTCATTTTATCCTCTTAAGAATTCCTTGGCCAATTCAATTGCAATTCATTAAGGAATTAATTGAGTGCTCAATCTGTAAAATCCATCTCTTTCTAGAGAGATTTGTTCCTCTTCTTCTTCTCATTCTCTAAGGGATTAAGAGACTGTAAGTCTCTTGTTGTAAAAGATCTCTAAACACAAAGGAAGGGTTGTCCTTGTGTGTTTAGAACTTGTAAAAGGAATTTACAAGTTAGTGGAACTCTCAAGCGGGTTGCTTGGGGACTGGACGTAGGCACAAGGGTGTGGCCGAACCAGTATAAAACTGAGTTTGCATTTTCTCTTCCCTTAATCTCCTTTATTTATTATTGCTTTATATTCATATTCAAGTTGCTTCATTTGAATTAATATTTAAGAAGATTGTCATTAAGGGAATTCATAACTTAAGTAAAAAGTAAGATAGATTTTTAATTAGGGGAAAAAGTTTGGAATATCTTAATTCAACCCCCCCTTCTTAAGATATCTGAGGCCACTTGTCTAACAAGTGGTATCAGAGCTTCATTCTTGTACAAAGTTTAGAAGCTTCAAGAAAAAGATGGCCTCAGCAAATTCCTTATTTCCAGAAGGGAATTCTATCAATAGACCTCCAATCTTTAATGGAGAGGGTTACCACTACTGGAAAACCCGAATGCAAATTTTTATCGAGGCAATAGATCTAAATATCTGGGAAGCCATTGAAATAGGGCCTTATATACCCACCACAGTAGAAAGAGTTTCAATAGATGGTAGTTCATCAAGTGAAAGCATAACCATAGAAAAACCTAGAGATAGATGGTCTGAAGAGGATAGAAAACGAGTACAATACAACCTAAAAGCCAAAAACATAATAACATCTGCCCTAGGAATGGATGAATATTTCAGAGTTTCAAATTGCAAGAGTGCTAAGGAAATGTGGGACACTCTTCGATTAACACATGAAGGAACTACAGATGTTAAAAGATCTAGGATAAATGCACTAACTCATGAGTATGAATTATTTAGAATGAATACAAATGAAAATATTCAGAGTATGCAAAATAGATTTACACATATAGTAAATCATCTAGCAGCCTTAGGCAAAGAATTTCAAAATGAAGATCTTATAAACAAGGTGCTAAGATGTTTAAGTAGAGAATGGCAACCCAAAGTAACGACTATTTCTGAATCAAGAGATTTGTCTAACATGTCTCTTGCCACTTTATTTGGTAAGTTGCAGGAACACGAGATGGAACTATTGAGATTGCACCAAAATGAAGAAAATGACAAGAAAAAGAAAGGAATTGTTCTTAAAGCATCATCCTCAATTCAAGAAGAAAGTGATCAGGATAATGATGCAGATGATGATGATGATCTAAGTTTCTTTGTAAAAAGATTCAACAAATTTCTTAAAGTAAGAGGAAATCAGAGGCGACCAAATTTTAAATCAAAGAGAAGGACAGAAAATTCATCCTCTACTCTAAAATGCTTTGAATGCAATCAACCTGGACATCTGAGGGTTGATTGTCCCATCTTCAAGAAAAAGATGGAAAAATCTGAAAAGAAAAATCATAGTGAGAAGAAACTAAAGAAAGCATACATCACATGGGATGAAAATGACTTGGAATCCTCTGATGATTCTGAAAATGAAGAGATAAATCTTTGCCTTATGGCAAAAAGTTACGAAAGTGATGAAGAGGTAACATCTTCAAACAACTTATCTATTTCTTTTGATGAATTGCAAGATGCATTTGCTGATTTGCATAAAGAATCAATTAAACTTGCAAAATTAGTTTCATCATCAAAGAAAACAATTTCAAATTTAGAAAATGAAATTTCAAAATTAAACAAAGAATTAGATCTTCTTAGAAATGAAGTTTCAATCTCTAAAACAAATGAAAAAGTTAATATCTCCACTATTAATGACAAGAAAATAACAGATTCTTGTAGTTGTTGTGATAAATATGTAAAAGAAATTAAAGAGTTAAAAAATTCACTTGCAAAATTTTCATATAGTAGAAATAATTTAGATGTTATATTAAGTAAACAAAGATATGTGTCAAATAAAAATGGACTAGGGTATAAATCTGAAAAACTACAAAAGGTTTATAAAAACTTTTCCACTTCCACACAAAAATGTAATTCTAATTCCATCACTTGTTTTTACTATGGAAGAAGAGGACATGGCATATCAACTTGCTACTTCAAGAAAAATTACAGTAATATTAAAATGATATGGGTCCCAAAAGGATCCTCAGTTTATACTAACATGCAAGGACCCAATAAAATTTGGGTACCTAAGTCAAAAACTTGATTATGCAGGTATCTTTGAGAAAGAAGTGGTACATAGATAACGGATGCTCAAAACATATGACTGGAGATGCATCAAATTTTACACACATATCTCCAAAGAAAAGCGGGCATGTAACATATGGTGACAACAACAAAGGTAGAATTCTTGGAGTGGGTAAAATAGGTACAAATTCTTCAAACTCCATTGAAAATGTTCTACTTGTTGAAGGTCTTAAGCATAGCCTGCTTAGTGTTAGTCAACTATGTGACAAAGGCTATCTAGTATCATTTGATTCTCAGAAATGTCTTATAGAACATAAGCATGACATTAATATAAAGCATGTAGGACATAGAGTCAATAATGTTTACATGATAGACTTAAGCATAAAACAAGAAAATAATCATTGCTTTCTTAGTAAAGATGATGATCCATGGTTATGGCATAAAAGAATTGCTCACATAAACATGGATCACTTAAATAAATTAATTTCAAAAGATTTAGTAGTTGGTTTGCCTAAATTGAAATTTGAAAAAGATAAATTATGCGATGCTTGTCAAAAGGGCAAACAAACAAGAGTCTCATTCAAATCTAAAAATGTTGTTTCAACCACTCGACCATTATAGTTATTGCATATGGATCTATTTGGTCCATCTAGAACCATGAGTTTTGGAGGAAATTACTATGCTTTAGTTATAGTTGATGATTTCTCTAGATATACTTGGACATTATTTATTACACATAAAGGTGATTCATTCCATGCATTTAGGAAACTTGCTAAAGTCATACAAAACAAGAAAAATCTCAAGATTGCATCCATTAGAAGTGATCATGGGGGTGAATTTGAAAATAAAGATTTTGAATTATTTTGTGATGAACATGGTATTGAACATAATTTTTCTGCACCAAGAACTCCTCAACAAAATGGAGTTGTTGAGAGGAAAAATAGGTCATTGGAAGAAATTGCAAGAACTTTATTAAATGATACTTCTCTTCCAAAGTATTTTTGGGCTGAAGCTGTCAATACTGCATGTTACATCATGAATAGAGCCTTGATAAGACCTATTTTAAAGAAAACCCCATATGAGTTATTTAACTGTAGAAAACCTAATATTTCTCATCTACATGTCTTTGGTTGCAAGTGCTTTGTACTTAATAATGGTAAAGATAATCTAGGAAAATTCGATGCAAAATCTGATGAAGGCATCTTTCTTGGATATTCTTTACAAAGCAAAGCATATAGAATATATAATAAGAGAACTATGAATATAGAAGAATCCATTCATGTTACCTTTGATGAATCTAATGCTATATTGTCAACAAAGAATATGCTAGATGACATTGCAGATTCTTTAGAACATATGAACATTCATGAACAAGATTCCAAAGGAAATGACAAAGGAAACAATGAAGATCCTCCAGAAGAAGGTAAATCCAATGATGCTCTCCCAAGAGAATGGAAAACTTCAAGAGATCATCCCCTCGACAACATTATTGGTGATATCTCAAAAGGGGTAACAACTAGACATTCTCTTAAAGATTTATGCAATAATATGGCTTTTGTATCTATGATTGAACCTAAAAATATAAAAGAAGCCATAGTAGATGATAATTGGATCATTGCCATGCAAGAAGAACTAAACCAATTTGAAAGAAACAAGGTATGGAAATTAGTAGAAAAACCTGAAAATTATCCTGTCATTGGAACAAAATGGGTTTTTAGAAATAAATTAGATGAACATGGTATAATTATTAGAAATAAAGCCAGGTTAGTAGCAAAAGGGTATAATCAAGAAGAGGGGATAGACTATGAAGAAACATATGCTCCTGTTGCAAGATTAGAAGCCATTAGAATGCTTTTGGCTTATGCATCCATAATGAACTTTAAACTTTATCAAATGGATGTTAAGAGTGCCTTTCTAAATGGATTAATTCAAGAAGAGGTATATGTTGAACAACCCCCTGGTTTTGAAAATTCTGATAAACCAAACCATGTTTATAAATTACAAAAGGCTCTTTATGGTTTGAAACAAGCCCCTAGGGCATGGTATGAACGATTAAGTAATTTTCTTCTTGAAAAAGAATTCTCCAGAGGTAAAGTGGATACCACATTATTCATAAAGAGAAAGCTTAATGATATTTTGTTGGTTCAAATATATGTTGATGATATAATTTTTGGATCCACTAATGATTCATTGTGCAAGGATTTTTCCCTTGATATGCAAAGTGAATTTGAAATGTCAATGATGGGAGAACTAAAGTACTTTCTGGGATTACAAATCAAGCAAACTCAAGAAGGTATATTCATCAATCAATCCAAATACTGCAAGGAATTGATCAAAAGATTTGGGATGGATAGTGCAAAACACATGTCTACACCAATGAGCACTAATTGTTACTTAGATAAAGATGAATCTGGTCAGTCTATAGACATAAAACAATATCGAGGTATGATCGGATCTCTTCTTTATTTATCTGCTAGTAGACCTGATATTATGTTTAGTGTATGCATGTGTGCTAGGTTTCAATCCAACCCCAAACAATCACATCTAAGTGCAGTAAAGAGAATCATGAGATATCTATTAGGAACAATCAATTTAGGATTATGGTATCCTAAGAATTCAACATGTAACTTAATAGGATATTCTGATTCTGATTTTGCCGGATCTAAAACTGATAGAAAAAGTACAAGTGGAACTTGTCAATTTATTGGATCGGCTCTTGTCTCATGGCATAGTAAGAAACAAAACAGTGTTGCTTTATCTACTGCTGAAGCGGAGTATATCTCTGCCGGTAGTTGTTGTGCACAAATTTTATGGATGAAGCAACAATTATCTGACTATGGCATCATTCTTGATCGCATACCTATTAAGTGTGATAATACTAGTGCCATAAATCTATCCAAAAACCCAGTTCAACATTCAAGAACTAAACATATAGAGATTAGACACCACTTTCTTAGAGATCATGTCTTAAAGGGAGATTGTGTATTAGAATTTGTTGATACTAAGAATCAACTTGCTGATATTTTCACTAAACCTCTCCCCAAGGAAGTGTTTTTCTCTATTAGAAGAGAATTAGGTCTCTTAGATGTAAGAGATTTAGAAAAATAGGAATTGATTGGTTGATTGATTGGTTGATTTATTTTTTACCTTTTGATTGTAGATTATTTTGTTTGATCTTGTTTGAATTCTTGTCTTTATGATAGAATTTATGATATCTTGTGTATATAGTAATTGAATGATTGAATTTAGTGTATTAGTAGTGAAAATTAGTCATATAGGATGTATTTGAGCATAAATATAGATATTCTCTTAGAAACTAGCCTAGGATAGGCTCTGGTAATCGATTACCATCAAGTGTAATCGATTACACATGAACAGGCAGCCTGTAATCGATTACAACATCCTGTAATCGATTACCAGAAGGCTTATTGGGCCTGTAATCGATTACCAATACCTGTAATCGATTACAATGCGTCATCTTCTATAAATACTCACGAAATCCGAGCTGCTGCGCAGCCAAAGCTTCCTCCACGTTTTCCTCCATACCTAGAACTTCAAACCTTCGATTCTCACTCAATTCTTCACCAAATCACGTCCCGTAAAGCCCAATCTTCCTCTTTTTCACTCCTCTTTCACTTCCACCGATCGAAATCCAGAAAAACTTCATCAAATGGCAGAGCCATCAAAGAAGAGAAAGGGATCATCCTCCACCGCTACCGCTGCTGCCCATCGCCGTCACGGCCCATCTGGAGCACCCACAGCACCTATTCCTCCTTCTTTGTCATCTCCAAGATCATCAACACTGTTTTCATCCGATGATCAACGTCTACGGTACCTTTCTCAGTTTTCTTCTAGAATAATCTTAGACCCTAAGTACCTAGACGTAGAGTTCTTTAATGATGAAACGTTTGATTGCTATCAAGTGTTTCAAAATTCTGGTCTTGTTGATTTCATGTCATTTAAATTTCCATATTATCCTGAACTTGTAAAGGTCTTCTACTGCAATTTAAAAATTCAGGATGGTATTATTATGTCTGAGGTGCATGGTACTTCTATGGTCATTGATCAGTCACTTTTCTTTTCTTTGACTCATTTACCCAGTCAAGGTGCACCTTTTGAGGGCACCATTGTTGATGACTGGAAATTCGATTATTCGAGTCATGATGCTCGTCGCATGGTCTGCAATGATCAAGCTGAAATGACCGGTAGATTGTTGGCCGGGTCATTAACTTTTGATAATCGCATCATGCATTATATCATTGTTAGAATTTTGCTTCCTCGGTCTTCAAATTTAGCACAAGCCTCTGAGGAGGATTTGATTCTTATGTGGGCTTTTCTAACCGGTCGTCAGATCGACTGGGCCCATTTGGTTCGGTACCGAATGCATAAGGCATTACGGGCCAATGCACCTCTTCCTTATCCACATTTGATTACTCTATTTTTGCGTCATTTTCAAATTCCGCTTGATGATGAACCCTTTGTTCAAGTCAAGCGTTCCTTTGCAATTGGTGCTGGAGCAGTGACCTCCTTTGGGTATCGTAAAGATCGGAATGGACAATGGCTGAAGAAGGATGCACTCCCTCCTCAAGATGAACGTACTCCTTCACCTCCCCCTCAACGTGAAGATTCCGCACTCATGAATGAAGTCCTCTCCGAATTACGGGGTCTTCGTTCGTATGTTGGTGACCGCTTTGACTCGTTAGATTCACGCTTTGCCGGTATGGACATTCGTCTTACACAGCTTGAAGAGGATGTCGGATACATTCATCAGAGTTTCGATCTTCCACCACCTCCTCCGTCTTTTTAGATTTTAGATTCTGCTTATTTATCTTTTATAAGCCGTGTATTTTGGCTTTTAGTTTCTTAGAATTTACATTATTGTGCTAAGTACTTTGCTTATTTTTTTGTGTTTCAGTCTTGGATATTTTGTGGTTATTGACATTTTATGTTATTAGAATTCTGGTTTGATTATTTTCTTGATTATGAGTTTGGCTTATTGGATTTAATACTCTGATACTTATATCTTGCTACTCCATTGTTATAACTGTGTTGATTTCCGAGTTCTTTGGCTTTTTGATGTTGCCAAAGGGGGAGAAAAAGGTTGTAGCAAAAGCTTAAGAAAAAGCTTAACAAACTTAGAAATCAAGTGATCATGTATTCCGAAATATAGGGGGAGAAAACGGATGCACATTTTATCTATATACAATTGTTTGTTGCTTGCTTGAATCTTGATTTCAGGTATTATATTGTCATCATCAAAAAGGGGGAGATTGTAGATGCAATTGGCTTTGATGTTTTGATGATGATCATGATGATGTGTTGCAATTGATGCAAATGGGCTTTTCAAGATTAAAATTCAAGACAATACTTCAAGATTACAAGTCACAACATCAAGATGATCACTAGAATATTAGGAAGGGAATTCCTAATTGAATTAGCAAAGGTTTGGCCAAGTGATTTAAAATAAAAAGTGTTTTTCAAAGGTTTTACTCTCTGGTAATCGATTACCAGAGGATGTAATCGATTACCAGTGGCCAAATACGTTTTATAACAGCTATAAAAATTTGAATTCGAAATTTTAAAAGCTGTAATCGATTACACAATTTTGGTAATCGATTACCAGCAGTTAGTAAACGTTTTAATTCAAATTTTAAAAGCTGTAATCGATTACACAATTTCTGTAATCGATTACCAGACAGGAATTTCAGAAAAATAATTTCAAGAGTCACAACTTTTCAAAGGCTTTACTCATGACCACCAATGGTCTATATATATGTGACTTAAACACGAAATTGCTCAGAGATTTTTAGTACAACAAAGTGTTTATCCTCTCAAAGAGCAAATTCATTTTATCCTCTTAAGAATTCCTTGGCCAATTCAATTGCAATTCATTAAGGAATTAATTGAGTGCTCAATCTGTAAAATCCATCTCTTTCTAGAGAGATTTGTTCCTCTTTTTCTTCTCATTCTCTAAGGGATTAAGAGACTGTAAGTCTCTTGTTGTAAAAGATCTCTAAACACAAAGGAAGGGTTGTCCTTGTGTGTTTAGAACTTGTAAAAGGAATTTACAAGTTAGTGGAACTCTCAAGCGAGTTGCTTGGGGACTGGACGTAGGCACAAGGGTGTGGCCGAACCAGTATAAAACTGAGTTTGCATTTTCTCTTCCCTTAATCTCCTTTATTTATTATTGCTTTATATTCATATTCAAGTTGCTTCATTTGAATTAATATTTAAGAAGATTGTCATTAAGGGAATTCATAACTTAAGTAAAAAGTAAGATAGATTTTTAATTAGGGGAAAAAGTTTGGAATATCTTAATTCAACCCCCCCTTCTTAAGATATCTGAGGCCACTTGTCTAACAAAGACCACCAAAGTCTTGCCTCCACATCGACAAGGTCTTGCTTCCTATGCCGTAAGAGATTTCACCTTCATCATGGCGGCCCAATCATACTACCACAAGTAACAGAGCATGCATTAGACAAAGGCAAACACACAAGACATACATAACATACACACATGACAAAATTCATCAACAAAGGGAAAGCATGTGCATTGAAGAAAAATAACAATTGTCATAGTTACAAGGCCTATGCGGCCAAAATCCAACAATAAAGTAAAGAAGAAAATAAACAAAAAGTAACCTAAAGTTGGGCATCATCACCTCACCCTTTAGCACCCTGCTCCTCAACAACAACCTCCTCCTTCACGACAATTTCTTTTTCATCAAGTAGAACATCGTCCTTCACGTCTTTGAAAGGATCAAAAAGACCTAAGTTGGGATCTTTGGTGAAGAACTTGGCTTGCCTGACGGCCTTTTGAAACCTTTTTTCAAGCTGCTCCATGGCCTCCTTCTTGTACATTGTTAGCTCCTCTTCAAGCCCCTTGTTGGCATCCCTCTCCTTGGTCCCTACAGCTCAAACTCCTCCAACTTAGACTTCGATGCTTTTAGCCAGGCCTCTAAATAAGCAATCACCTTGGAAACTGTAGAAGCAAAGCTTCCAAGATTATTTTTATGATGCCAAAGATTCTTCAAACAAGATTAAAGAAATCAAGAAGATTCAAGTGAAGATTCAAGAGAAGACTCAAGATATGCAAGAACCTCAAGAAAAGCATCAAGATAAGTATAAAAAGAATTTTTCAAAGAAAAGATTGAATAGCACAATTTGTCCAAAAGAATTTTTCAAAGAAAAATCTTTTACAAGAGTTTTTATTCTCTAGTAATCGATTACAAGAAGGCCGTAATTGATTACCAGAAGCCCAAAACAGTTTTATAACTGATTTACAAAGTAGTATTCGATTACCAATGTTTTTGAATGTTGAATTTCAAATTTCAAGAGTCACAACTTGTGATAAAAAATTTTCAAACTTGTGTAATCGATTACACAACATTTGTAATCTATTACCAGTATTTCTAAACATTGGTTTTCAAATCTAAACATGAAGAGTCACAACTGTTGATGTGTAATCGATTACACTATAATGGTAATCGATTACCAGTGACTGGTTTTGAAAAATAAATTGCCAAGAGTCACAATTTTTAAAGTGACTGGTTTTTGAAGAATTTGCCAAGAGTCACAACTTTTAAAGTGAGTAGTTTTGAAGAGAGTCACAACTTTTAAAGTGACTAGTGTTGAAGAAATTGCCAAGAGTCACAACTTTTAACATGGTTCTTCAAGAGCCATCAAATGGCAATAAATATGTGACCATGGCACGAATTTTATAAATGATTTACTGAATCATTCTCAACATCTTTCTAAGAGTTTTTATTCAATACTTGTTTTGTCAAGAAAAGTTCTCTGGGCAAAAAATTGTGCTATTCTATTTTCTTCCTCTCCTCCATTCTTACAAAAGGCTTTGCAAGAGACCTACTCTTGGTGACTATTTTCAAGAGAAGGTCTTCTTGGTTGAACACTGAACACAAGGGACCAACGTTCCTTGGGTTCATTGCAAGAAGCAGGATTTCCATCTGGGTTGATCACTGGACACAAAAGACCAACATCTTTTGGGTTCATTGCAAGAAGTGGGTACAACTTCTTGGTTGTTATCACTGGACACAAGGGACCAACGTTCCTTGGGTTTCATTGCAAGATGTGGGAATGACTTCTTGGCTGTAATCACTGAACACAAAGGAGGGGATTCCTTTGTGGTTCATTTCTTGTAAAGGATTTTACAAGGATAATGGAAATCTCAAGCGGGTTGCTTGGGGACTGGACGTAGGCACGGGTTATGGCCGATCCAGTATAAATTCGATTTTGCATTCTCTCTTCCCTTAACTCTTTTACTTTTTTGTTGTCTTTACATTTCCTTAATCTCTTTTACTTTCTGTTGTGTTTATATTCATTTAAGTTACTTTCCTTCATTTATTATTTCAGTAACTTGTTAACAAAGAAATAATTGAATCTAGGGAATAATAAAGAAAGGGAAATTTTTAATTAGGAATAGTCAACGGAATCTTAATTCAACCCCCCTTCTTAAAATTTCTGAGGCCACTTGTCCAACAAGTGGTATCAGAGCCGGTTTCTTGTAGAAAGTTTAGAAACTTCAAGAAATATGGCCTCAGCAAATTTCTTATTCCCAAAAGTAAATTCCATCAATAGGCCTCCTATCTTCAATGGAGAAGGTTACCACTACTGGAAAATCCGTATACAAATTTTCATTGAAGCAATAGATTTAAATATTTGGGAAGCCATAGAAATAGGACCTTATGTACCCACCATAGTAGATGGAAGTACAACAAATGGAAGTACAACAATAGAAAAACCTAGAGATAAATGGTCCAAAGAAGATAGAAGAAGAGTTCAATATAATCTTAAAGCCAAAAATATCATTACTTCAGCCCTAGGAATAGATGAATATTTTAGAGTCTCAAATTATACAAATGCCAAGGAGACGTGGGACACGCTTCAACTCACAAATGAGGGCACAACTGATGTTAAGAGATCTAGGATTAATACTCTAACCCATGAATATGAACTTTTTAGGATGTGAAATTCTGATACCAGGGGACAGATGTCGTACAGGATGTCACGACATCACGCTTCAGAACATGCAGTTTATATGTGTCTGTATGAACAGATTAAACAAGTAAATAACACAAGAGAATTGTTAACCCAGTTCGGTGCAACCTCACCTACATCTGGGGGCTACCAAGCCAGGGAGGAAATCCACTCTCAATAGTGTTAGTTCAAGGTCTAACAGCCCCTGTTTACAACCTTCTCACCTAACCACTACCCGTGCGATCTCTACCTAAGAGCCACTCTTAGATATGAGAACCTCTGCTCACTCCCTCTCACTCACACTCCCGTGTTTACAATTAAGTCAAAGACACACCAGAGATCAACTCTGAACAAAAGAGATCAACTCTACACACTAGAGATCAACTCTAGACACAAGAGATCAACTCTACACACATAGGTCCAACACTTGATGCTAGGGTACCATCAAGGTGGCTCACAAAAGACTCAAGTCCCAAAAACTCACAAACTAACTCTTCAATCCCGGACTTGGTACAGAACTCGTGCAGCCTCCATGATTATATAGCAATTTGCGTTTCTGGGCTGCAACGGCTTGATGCTGGAGGAGATCTATCTTCTTCTGAAAAATCTGCAGTTAAAGAACTAAAAGATAACTTTTGATCTTTTAGTTTGAATCTTTAATCTTTAATCTTTAATCCCTGAACGAACTCTTCTTCTTTGAAATTCGAACTTTAATTATCTTTTAATTCGTTCCGGAAGATAGATCATCTAATCTCTTGCTAACTGCACAATAATCTGTTAAAGATATAACAGATTTATATGTCCAGTATTTTCGGGCAAGATGTCAGGACATCGTATCCGACATCGTGGATCCTGCAGCTTCACTTCTGCACTTGACTTTTATCTTGCATTGTACAGCAACTCCAGTATTCTCGAGCAGGATGTCAGGACATTGTATCCGACATCGTGGATCCTGCAACTTCAATTCTTCATTTGACATTTTATCTTGCCTTGTACATTGTGCAGCCCGATCTTATTCCTTGACATAACGTTGGACATCATGTGCAGCAACTCCAGCTTTCCTTCATTGTCTAAGTGCTTATGTTTTAACAAAATCTTAGCCAATCTTTTAAAGCTCAGTAGAGCTAAACACTAACAATCTCCCCCTTTGGCAAATTTTGTCTAAAACATACTTAGACACTTCCTGAGCAGGTACGAGCAGTTATGCAAGTGGGATCAGCAACTTCCATTATCAGAGTAATCAAGCACAGCGGAAATTCTTCAAGTTGCAAATCTACAAGTCTTCTCCAGGATGTCAAGACATCTCTCGTGACATCAGCTTTCTGCTACTGCTCCCCCTGTCTCCATGCTTACTGCAGCATCTTCTATCAGCTACTAGTCTTTTCCAGGATGTCGAGACATCTCATGTGACATCCGCTATCTGCTCCCCCTGTCTTCATGCTCTTACTGCAGCATCTTCTAGCAGCTTCTAGTAGCTTACATCAGTCATCATCAGCAGCAGTCTCCCCCTCAAAATCATATTCATACAACTCCCCCTCAAGATCATGAATCATGCATACACCGTATCCTCAAGATCATGACTCATGCGTACATTGTATCCTACTATCCTACTGCCATACATCATACATTCAACATAATCATGCATAATAGCAAGCATAATACTATTACTCCCCCTTTTTAGACATAAATTTGGCAAAAGTAGGATGCATGAAATTAATGTGCAAATATTACAGACCCATAGTAAACAATTGTTCAAAGGAACATGCCCCTTTAGCTAATAAAAGTGAAAAGCAAACATAAGGGTCTGATGATCATGGGGTGGCTTCAGAATCATCATCTGATTCTGTCTCTTCTGCTGCATCTTCCTCTTCCTCAGCAGCTTCTTCTTCTTCCTCGGCTGCTTCTTCCTCTTCTTCGGCAGCTTCTTCTTCTACTTCAGCTGCTTCACCATCTTCCTCAGCTGCTTCACCATCAATGCCACTTTCTGAGAGCCTTTTGATCAGCCGTTCCAGCTCCATCTTCTTCTCTGTGTTGGCTTTGATGGTTGCTTCCAGCACCTTGCATGTGTCCTTGAGTTCTGCAATCAAGGCATCCTTGGACACAGCACCTGAAGCAGCAGCTTTCCCTGATGTCGAGACAATGTCTGGGACATGTGTCCCCTCAAACAGTTTATAGTGCAGGGATAGAGGAGATTCTCTCTTCATTACAGAGTCAGTGTAGTTTAACATATTGGGATGCTGACTCAACATAATGCCACACAATACAGTAGGGAAGGCAATGGGTAATTTGACAGCAAATGATTCTGAATGCTTAACAGTTTGATCAAAAATATAGTTTCCAAAATTAAATTTGGACTTGGTTCCAACAGCATACAGAAATTTACCCAAACCTGTGGCAACAGTGGAAGTATGATTGGTGGGTACCCAGTTTGCAGCACCAATCCTGTGTAGAATTGCATACTTCACACTTAGCTTCCCTGCTGAAAGCTTCCCTTTCTTTGGCCAATGCTGGACTCGTTTGGCAGTGATTTCCTTGGCAATTTGATGCTCAGAAACATCAATATCTATCACTCCATCAGTAGGTCTGCCCAGATATTTGTTGATCACAGCAGGGGAGAATCTAACACACTTTCCTCTGACAAACACTCTTTGATAATCATCACTTTTTCTGTTTGATATGTCAGAGGGAATGTTGACAATGAATTCCCTGACTAGGCCTTCATAACAGTCTCCCAACTTGGTGACTGTCTTCAGTAGTCCAGCAGCCTTAATGAGGTCCATGGTCTCCTTGCAATCCAAGGCATTTCTTCCCAGTTCTCTTTCAACCGCAAGTCTGCGTTGATACACATATTTCCACTTTTCAACATTGCCAATGGAGTGGAAAGAGATGTTGTCCAATGGTGCATCAGGAACATTTTCAGGCACCTTCTTCCCAGATTTCTTGGCCCTCTTAGATGTCGAGACATCTAGTTCGACATCCTCATCAGAATCGGATGAGGAAATTTCTTTCCTCTTCTTGGAGGGGATTGCAACCTTGCTCCTTCTGGATGTGGTAGGAGTGATTGGAGTGCTCTTCTTCTGGGCCATAGTCTTGATTCGTCCAGACCTCTTGATGGGAGTTTTCCCTTTTCGGCTTTGTAATCGTTCTGCAACGCCAGGTGCCAACCTGTTGGCAATGGGTTCCTCATCAGATTCTACTTCTTCCAGGTCAATGAGGTCACCTGGAGCAGGTTCTGGTGCCCTTGGTGCAGGGGTCTCCTTTGTCGCTTGATCATCTTCCTCTGTTGATCTCTCTTTGCTGGGGGAAGAGAGTACTTCAGCATTTGGAGCGGAGGATGTTGGAACATCTTTCTCAACATCAGGCACAGAAACATTCGGGGTGGAAGATGTTGGAACATCTTTCTCAGCATCAGGCACAGAAGCATCTTTCAGAATGCTACTCACAATACTGCGGATTTTCTTGTCCATCTCCTTGTCTACTTCCCTAGAACTTGTTGCAAGGCTAGGGTTTTCAGCAATCTTCACTCCCTGTTGTCTTCTGGGAACCAGTTTCTCAGGGACAGAAGCTTGACCAGGAATTATTTGGATGGGTTGGATGTTGAATTCAGGTTGTTCCTGGTGCGGAGATGATGGTACTGCGGGTGAACCAGAAGCTGCAGTTTCTTTTGGTGAGGTAGCCATGGAAAAGCAGAGCGTTTGGAATGATTTCGTAAATCTCAGAAAGCTATTGGGAAATGCTGGAGAAAACACGAATGCCAAGCAGATATAAATTTGAATGAAGAATGTAGAGGGGCGTGTGAAGCAACGGTCGAATTTGCTTTGTGGTGAACGTGCTATTAATGTTAAGTGATTCGTTTGGGCACGTTCAGATTGCAGTAGCTGCTATAATTCCTCTAGCAGACAAATGCCCAGCTTGCCCCTCAGTTTTTCAAACTGATTTGCATCCAAAGCCTTTGTGAAAATATCTGCTATTTGTTCCTCAGTGTCAACATGCTTCAGTGTGATCACTTTATCATCAACAAGATCTCTGATATAGTGATGTCTAATGTCAATGTGCTTGGTTCTGCTGTGTTGAACAGGATTTTTAGAAATATTAATAGCACTCATGTTGTCACAGTACAATGTCATGACATCTTGTTCGACATTGTACTCCTTCAGCATCTGCTTCATCCAAACTAGCTGTGAACAGCTGCTTCCTGCTGCAATATACTCGGCTTCTGCAGTAGATAGGGACACACAGTTCTGCTTCTTGCTGAACCATGAAATAAGGTTGTTGCCCAGATAGAAGCATCCACCAGAAGTGCTTTTTCTGTCATCTGCACTTCCAGCCCAATCAGCATCACAATACCCAACCAGCATTGAATTTGAACAATGACAGTACATAATCCCATAGTCACTGGTGCCATTTACATATTTCAGAATTCTCTTTACTTGAGTCAAGTGACTTATCTTAGGATTGGCTTGATATCTTGCACAAACACCTACTGCATAGGTGATGTCGGGTCTGCTAGCTGTTAAATATAGTAAGCTCCCTATCATGCTTCTGTACAGACTTTGATCAACACTGGTGCCTGCTTCATCCTTTGACAGCTTCAAGTGAGTTGGTGCAGGTGTTCTTTTATGGCCGGCATTCTCCATCCCAAACTTCTTGACAATGTTCTTTGTATACTTGCTCTGTGAGAGGAATATGGAGTCTTCCATCTGCTTCACTTGAAGTCCCAGAAAATAAGTCAGCTCTCCAACAAGACTCATCTCAAATTCAGATTGCATCTGTTGGACAAAATGTCGAAGCATCTCATTCGACATCCCTCCAAACACAATGTCATCAACATATATCTGTGCAATCATCAAGTTTTCAGCATCTTGTTTGACAAAGAGAGTCTTGTCAATTCCTCCCTTCCTATACCCTTGCTGAGTAAGGAACTCTGTCAGCCTTTCATACCAAGCTCTTGGAGCTTGCTTCAATCCATAGAGAGCCTTCTTGAGCCTGTATACATGATCTGGATGAGTTGGGTCTACAAATCCCCTTGGCTGCTCCACATAGACTTCTTCATTCAGGTATCCATTCAGAAATGCGCTCTTCACATCCATCTGGTACAGCTTGAATTTGAGGATGCAAGCTACACCAAGTAATAATCTGATGGACTCAAGTCTAGCAACTGGGGCAAAAGTCTCATCAAAGTCTACACCTTCAATCTGAGTGTAGCCTTGAGCAACCAGTCTGGCCTTGTTTCTGGTTATGACACCTTCTTCATTGGTTTTGTTCTTGAAGATCCACTTGGTGCCAATCACATTAGTTCCCTCGGGCCTAGGAACTAGCTCCCATACTTCATTCCTTTTGAATTGCTCCAATTCTTCTTGCATAGCATTGATCCAGAACTCATCTGTCAGTGCCTCTTTCACATTCTTGGGCTCAATTTTGGAGACAAAACATGAGTTTGAGACGATCTCAACCTCCCTTGATCTTGTAGTGACCCCTCTGTTTGGATCTCCTATAATCAGCTCCTTGGGGTGCATCTTCTGGATTCTAATGGAGGGTCTCTTGTCAGGTGGGTTGATGTTTGAATCATCTGTAGCAGGATCAGAGTTTTCTGCATTTTCTCCACTTTTAGCTGCATCTGCTACATTGTCTCCCGATGTTCTGACATCTTCTTCGACATCCTTCTTTCTTGCTGGAGACAGATCATCAACAACCACATTGATGGATTCCATCACTGTTCTGGTTCTGGAATTGAATACTCTATATGCTCTGCTGTTTGTAGAGTATCCCAGGAATATTCCTGCATCACTCTTGGGATCCATCTTTCTCCTTTGCTCTCTATCTGCCAAGATGTAACATGGACTTCCAAAGATGTGGAAGTGCTTGACAGATGGCTTCCTCCCTTTCCAGATTTCATACAGGGTGGTTGGAGTCCCTCTTCTCAGTGTGACTCTGTTGTGGATGTAGCATGCTGTGTTCATGGCTTCAGCCCAGAGATTATAGGGAAGTTCTTTGGCATGAAGCATGACCCTAGCAGCCTCTTGCAAAGTCATGTTTTTCCTCTCCACTATGCCATTCTGTTGTGGTGTAATGGCTGCAGAGAACTCATGAGTGATGCCTTCAGATGTGCAGAATTCAGTGAACCTGCTGTTTTCAAACTCTCTGCCATGGTCACTCCTGATTCTCTTGATGACACAGTCCTTTTCTCTTTGAAGTCTTAGACTCAACTCCTTGAATACTTCAAAGGTTTCTGATTTCTCTCTGATAAAGTTGACCCAGGTAAATCTGGAGAAATCATCCACAACAACATAGGCATACCTCTTTCCTCCAAGGCTTTCAACCTGCATAGGCCCCATCAAATCCATGTGAAGTAGTTCCAGCACCCTGGAAGTGGTCTGATGTTGAAGCTTCTGGTGGGACATCTTGACTTGCTTTCCAATCTGACATTCACCACAGATTCTGCCTTCTTCTATTTTCAGATTGGGGATGCCTCTAACAGCACCTTTGTCAATGATTTTCTTCATGCCTCTTAAGTGCAGATGTCCAAATCTTTGATGCCATATTCTGACTTCATCTTCTTTGGAGGATAGACATGTGGAGGAGTAGCTGGTTTCTTGGGGTGTCCATAGGTAACAATTGTCCTTTGATCTGCTGCCCTTCATTAGAACTTCACTCTTCTCATTTGTCACCAAGCATTCTGACTTTGTGAAGTTTACATTGAATCCTTCATCACACAGCTGACTGATGCTGATCAAGTTTGCAGTCAGTCCCTTCACCAGCAGTACTTTGTTCAGACTAGGAAGTCCATCATGAACTAGCTTTCCCATTCCAATGATCTTTCCTTTAGAGCCATCTCCAAATGTCACATAACTAGTGGAGCAGGGCTCAATGTTCAGCAGGAATTCTTTGACTCCTGTCATGTGTCGGGAACAGCCGCTATCTAGGTACCAATCTTCCCTAGCTGATGCTCTAAGTGAAGTATGAACAACAAGACTGACAGCCTTGTGTTTTGGAACCCACATCATCTTCTTTCTGCTGTTGCTACTTTGAGTTCCATGATGTGGATGGCCATGTAGATGATAGCAAAAGGGCTTTATGTGACCATACTTGCCACAGTAGTGACACCTCCACTTCTTTCTTTTGCTCTTTTTCTGCTGCGTTCCATGATGTCGAGACCGATGTTGTGACATCGTGGCTCCAGTCCTGTTTTTGGCAGGAACAAATTCTGTCATGGTCGTTCTGCCAGCAGACTTAGGATTAATTCCAAGTCCTCTCTGGTTTCCAGCATTCTTTCCAAGCAGCAGCACCTCATCAAGCGTATCTGAGCCTTTATTCAGCATCTTTATTGAATTTGTCATGTTTTCCAGCTTAGAGTTCAGAAAACCGACTTCTCCTTTGAGCTCAGAGATCTCCTCTTTATGTGCCTCCTTTTCAGCCTCCAGATCTGCAATGACCTTCTTCAGTTGTGCTTCTTGCTGAAGAATCTTCTCACTTTTGATGCATAGTTCTCTATAGGATGTAGCAAGCTCATCAAAAGTGATTTCACTGTCTGTATCACTTGAATCTTCAGCAGATTCAAATCTCCCAGTGAGTGCATTCACATCTCTGTCAGAGTCACTTTCTTGTTCATTCTCTGTATCAGAACGACATACAGAAAGTCCTTTCCTCTGCTTCTTGAGATGAGTGGGACATTCAGCTATGATGTGTCCATACCCTTCACACCCATGACATTGAATTCCTTTGCTGTGACTGGGCTTTACATCTGACCTTTTCTGGTATTTGCTCCCTTTCCTGATGTCGAAAGGGATGTTCTGGACATGTGGCTTCTGCCTCCTGTCCATTCTGTTCATCACTTTGTTGAACTGTTTTCCAAGGAGCACAACTGCATTAGTCAGACCTTCATCAGTATCCAGGTCATACTCACCTTCTTCTCCTTCATCATTTGACACGAACGCCAGATTCTTGCTCTTCTTTTCAGCCCTATCCGAGAGTCCTAGCTCAAAGGTTTGAAGGGAACCAATGAGTTCATCTACTCTCATGTTGCAAATGTCTTGGGCCTCCTCTATTGCAGTGACTTTCATGTCAAATCTCTTAGGCAAGGATCTGAGGATCTTTCTCACCAGCTTTTCATCTGTTATCCTCTCTCCCAAGGCAGTGCAAGCATTGGCAATTTCAAGAATGTTCATGTGGAAGTCATGAATACACTCTTCCTCCTTCATCTTCAGATTTTCGAATTTTGTAGCCAAGAGTTGCAATCTGGACATCTTAACTTTGGAGGTTCCTTCATGAGTGGTTTTCAGGATCTCCCATGCATCTTTGGCCACTGTGCAAGTGTTGATTAGTCTGAAGATATTCTTGTCAACTCCATTGAATAGAGCATTCAAAGCTTTGGAGTTTCCAAGTGCCAATTCGTCTTCTTCTTTAGTCCAGTCTTCTTCTGGCTTCAATTCATCAGTGGGCTTTCCTTCTGTGTCCAGCATCTTGGGATGTTCCCAGCCTTTGATGACAGCTTTCCAGGTTCTGCTATCCAGTGATTTGAGGAAGGCCACCATCCTTTCTTTCCAGTATTCATAGTTGGTTCCATCTAGGATTGGTGGTCTGTTCACTGGTCCTCCTTCTTTCTCCATGTTCATCAGAATTTATCTCCCCAGATCTCACTCTGTGATTTCGAGTGTTGGCTCTGATACCAATTGAAATTCTGATACCAGGGGACAGATGTCGTACAGGATGTCACGACATCACGCTTCAGAACATGCAGTTTATATGTGTCTGTATGAACAGATTAAACAAGTAAATAACACAAGAGAATTGTTAACCCAGTTCGGTGCAACCTCACCTACATCTGGGGGCTACCAAGCCAGGGAGGAAATCCACTCTCAATAGTGTTAGTTCAAGGTCTAACAGCCCCTGTTTACAACCTTCTCACCTAACCACTACCCGTGCGATCTCTACCTAAGAGCCACTCTTAGATATGAGAACCTCTGCTCACTCCCTCTCACTCACACTCCCGTGTTTACAATTAAGTCAAAGACACACCAGAGATCAACTCTGAACAAAAGAGATCAACTCTACACACTAGAGATCAACTCTAGACACAAGAGATCAACTCTACACACATAGGTCCAACACTTGATGCTAGGGTACCATCAAGGTGGCTCACAAAAGACTCAAGTCCCAAAAACTCACAAACTAACTCTTCAATCCCGGACTTGGTACAGAACTCGTGCAGCCTCCATGATTATATAGCAATTTGCGTTTCTGGGCTGCAACGGCTTGATGCTGGAGGAGATCTATCTTCTTCTGAAAAATCTGCAGTTAAAGAACTAAAAGATAACTTTTGATCTTTTAGTTTGAATCTTTAATCTTTAATCTTTAATCCCTGAACGAACTCTTCTTCTTTGAAATTCGAACTTTAATTATCTTTTAATTCGTTCCGGAAGATAGATCATCTAATCTCTTGCTAACTGCACAATAATCTGTTAAAGATATAACAGATTTATATGTCCAGTATTTTCGGGCAAGATGTCAGGACATCGTATCCGACATCGTGGATCCTGCAGCTTCACTTCTGCACTTGACTTTTATCTTGCATTGTACAACAACTCCAGTATTCTCGAGCAGGATGTCAGGACATTGTATCCGACATCGTGGATCCTGCAACTTCAATTCTTCATTTGACATTTTATCTTGCCTTGTACATTGTGCAGCC
The DNA here is from genome assembly GCF_004193775.1 of Glycine soja. Taxonomy (NCBI): domain Eukaryota; kingdom Viridiplantae; phylum Streptophyta; class Magnoliopsida; order Fabales; family Fabaceae; genus Glycine; species Glycine soja. The sequence goes on from NC_041020.1 coordinate 13,236,115, forward strand.
CGATCTTATTCCTTGACATAACGCTGGACATCATGTGCAGCAACTCCAGCTTTCCTTCATTGTCTAAGTGCTTATGTTTTAACAAAATCTTAGCCAATCTTTTAAAGCTCAGTAGAGCTAAACACTAACAGGATGAAAACATACAAGATATGCAGAAAAGATTCATTCACATAGTTAATCATCTTGCATCACTAGGAAAAACATTTTCTAATGAGGATTTAATAAATAAAGTTCTAAGATGTCTAAATAGAGAATGACAGCCAAAGGTAACTGCCATTACTTAATCTAAAGATCTATCTAGTATGTCTCTTGCCACATTATTTGGAAAGTTGTAGGAACATGAGATGGAATTGCAAAGACTCAATCAAAATGAAGAAAGTGACAAAAGAAAAAGGGGAATAGCACTTAAAGCCTCATCCTCCTTCCAAGAAGATATTGACAACGAGGACTCGGATGATGAAGAAGATTTCTCTCTAGATTTCACAAATTCATCAAAACAAGAGAAAATCAAAGACGTCAAAATTTCAATCAAAATAAGGGATCACAAGAGACTTCTCCAACTCTAAGATGTTACAAGTGCAATCAACCTGGACATCTAAAATCAAATTGTCCAACAAATGAGCAGTGGACTGAGAAATATGAGAAGAAAAATTATGTAGAAAAGAAGGATAAGAGAGCCTACATTGCTTGGGATGATAATGATTCATCTTAAGGTTCTGAAAAAGAAGAAATCAACCTTTTGACCACAAACTAGGAAAGCGAAGAAGATGATTCTCAAGAAATCAAAGACTAAAGCAAAAGAGTTGAATGTCTCCTAAAACATCTTCTTGACAATATTATCAGTTATATCTCAAAAGAGGTAACATCTACTCTATCTCAAAGTTTGATTATTGCATTCAGTTAAGTTTTATTATTGTGGCTAATTGAAGATAATTCAAAAATTGTTTGATTATGTTAAAATTCATTATGATTAATTAATTATATTTAGTTTAAAGATTTGAATATACATGATTGATTGAATTTTTAGTTGATTATGCTTGAAATTGATTATGTATGATTTGACATGATTGGATTCTGTTAAAATTATATTGATATGCTAAAATAATTAAAATAAGTAATGAGTTACCATGTATGTGTTCATAACTGATTTTTGTTACTTAGATAGATTTAGATTATTATTATATTTTATTTTAAGTCGTGTATTTGGCTATATTTTATGATATTATGTTAGTTGTTTGTTTTCTGAACTTGGTTACCTTGTTTACTTATTTGGTACTTAGTTGATTATGACTAAACTTGGCTATTAAGTTGATATGTTTAAACTTGGTTATTATGTTGATATATGACTATGACTAAAATTTATGAATGTGTTACTAAAATTATGCTTTGTATATGTTTATTATTACATCCATGCACTTTGGCTTTTTGATGTTGCCAAAGGGGGAGAGAAAATGGGTATTTTAGAAATCAAGACATAAAATTATTTACTGAGTTTTAAATTAAGCATAAATTCAAAAAGAAAGGGGGAGAAAGAGATGAGTGAACGATAGATCAAATATTGCATATATTCTCTTGATTTCAGGATTTGTCATCATCAAAAAGGGGGAGATTGTAGAAGCAAAGCTTCCATGATTATTTTAATGATGCCAAAGATTCTTCAAACAAGATTAAAGAAATCAAGGAGATTCAAGTGAAGATTCAATAGAAGACTCAAGATATGCAAGAACCTCAAGAAAAGCATCAAGATAAGTATAAAAAGAATTTTTCAAAGAAAAGATTGAATAACACAATTTGTTCAAAACAATTTTTCAAAGAAAAATATTTTACCAGAGTTTTTACTCTCTGGTAATCGATTACCAGAAGACTGTAATCGATTACCAGAAGCCCAAAACAGTTTTACAACTGATTTACAAAGTAGTAATCGATTACCATGGGCATGTAATCGATTATCAATGTTTTAGAACGTTGAATTTCAAATTTCAAGAGTCACAACTTGTGATAAAACATTTTCAAACTTGTGTAATTGATTACACAACATTTGTAATCAATTACCAGTATTTCTAAACGTTGGTTTTCAAATCTAAACATGAAGAGTCACAACTATTGATGTGTAATCGATTACCAATGTTTTTGAACATTGAATTTCAAATTTCAAGAGTCACAACTTGTGATAAAACATTTCAAACTTGTGTAATTGATTACACAACATTTGTAATCGATTACCAGTATTTCTAAACATTGGTTTTCAAATCTAAACATGAAGAGTCACAACTATTGATGTGTAATCGATTACACTATAATGGTAATCGATTACCAGTGACTGGTTTTGAAAAATAAATTGCCAAGAGTCACAATTTTTAAAGTGACTGGTTTTTGAAGAATTTGCCAAGAGTCACAACTTTTAAAGTGAGTAGTTTTGAAGAGAGTCACAACTTTTAAAGTGACTAGTTTTGAAGAAATTGCCAAGACTCACAACTTTTAACATGGTTCTTCAAGAGCCATCAAATGGCTATAAATATGTGACCATGGCACGGATTTTATAAATGATTTACTGAATCATTCTCAACATCTTTCTAAGAGTTTTTATTCAATACTTGCTTTGTCAAGAAAGGTTCACTGGGCAAAAACTTGTGCTATTCTATTTTCTTCCTCTCCTCTATTCTTACAAAAGGCTTTTCAAGAAACCTACTCTTGGTGACTATTTTCAAGAGAAGGTCTTCTTGGTTGAACACTGAACACAAGGGACCAACGTTCCTTGGGTTCATTGCAAGAAACAGGATTTGCTTCTGGGTTGATCACTGGACACAAAAGACCAACATCTTTTGGGTTCATTGCAAGAAGTGGCTACAACTTCTTGGTTGTTATCACTGGACACAAGGGACCAACGTTCCTTGGGTTTCATTGCAAGAAGTGGGAATGACTTCTTGGTTGTAATCACTGAACACAAAGGAGGGGATTCCTTTGTGGTTCATTTCTTGTAAAGGATTTTACAAGGATAGCGGAAATCTCAAGCGGGTTGCTTGGGGACTGGACATAGGCACGGGTTATGGCCGAACTAGTATAAATCCGGTTTTGCATTCTCTCTTCCCTTAACTCTTTTACTTTTTGTTGTCTTTACATTTCCTTAATCTCTTTTACTTTCTGTTGTGTTTATATTCCTTTAAGTTACTTTCCTTCATTTATTATTTCAGTAACTTGTTAACAAAGAAATAATTGAATCTAGGGAATAATAAAGAAAGGGAAATTTTTAATTAGGAATAGTCAACGGAATCTTAATTCAACCCCCTCTTTCTTGTACATTGTTAGCTCCTCTTCAAGCCCCTTGTTGGCATCCCTCTCCTTGGTCCCTGCAGCTCAAACTCCTCTAAATTAGACTTCGATGCTTTTAGCCAAGCCTCTAAATAAGCAATCACCTTGGAAAGCTCATCCCTCTCTACCGCAATGCCTTCCACCTTGCCAGCCAAGCCCTTTTTCTCTTCCTGCAAACCCTTGCATTGTGCAGACATTTCATAACCATCCAACCTTCTACGCAACAACCTGGCCAGGACGCTGCCAACCTTGGAAGACAATTGGTGGCTCAAACTTACAACTTTAGCGACGACGATGGTGGGGTTAGCTACCTTAGGGCGCTCCTATATCTGAATCGTGCAAATAGTAGTCCTCCGTCTGGCAACCTCCACCTCCAAAGATGATACCTTGTGTAGAGCCTCTTGGTACCTATAACGACCTGCCTCATCGCTATGATATCACTACTCTAAACCGCATAAATTTTGACTTCAAATGAAAACTCTGTTAATTATGCTTATGAAAAATGAGAGTAAATTTTTTGCAATATACGATCACCAAACAAACGCAAAAATACTTAGATGTGTGTGTGTGTGTGTGTATATATATATATATATATTAACTTAGTACACATCATTCACATGACAGAAAGTAAATTAGTTCATACATATAATTAAATCTATGATCTACATCCTCAATTCAAAAAGAATTATAGAACCAGCTACGAAGGAGGTTATTAACAAAACATAAATCTCTCCCAAAATAATCCCAACGTCATCACATCGGCTTGGCGGCGGCTCCAACAAAAGAATCTCACTCCATGTTAGAAAGAGAAACAATAACAAGTACCATGCTCATACACACTTATCAATCAATACAACATACACTTCATAATTTTTCATCAACTTTTCCACAATTCTAATCAATCATGCTTAGTATGATGCATGCACTTGACCTTAACTCTCAAACGCAATGTGGTACAATTTGTCAAGAAAGAGCCTAAGTGTGTCCATGTGACACTCTGACTTAGGAAAACTAGGAAACAAATGTCGAGGTCACCCTGTCGTGCACTGGCTACTCCCCCCTTCCATGGTGATCAGCCTGAGTCTCAAGGGAGTTCCAAACCGAGTGACATGTCCCAAAGTACAAGTATTTCCCCTCAAGAGAAACTACAAGTACTTACTGACAAAGTTTATACTATTTCTATGCAATATGAAGTATGAAACATGGGCACCATCAATGCACTGACCGTGGATAATTAAAGATTCTAAGCCAAGCCCCCTCTAGAGATGCTTAAAACTCTTTAACCACTCTATTTCCCTCACTAGGGATACCAATCATCATGACTGCACCCCCTATGTACATACACAACATACATCATCACGGTGTCAATTTCAACATCAACAACATCTCATTTTAATGTCATTCTCAACATCAACATCATTTCATCTCAATGTCATTTTCAATGTCAACATCATCTCATCTCAATGATATTATCATCATTAACATCTTCTCATTTCAATATTATCATCAATAACAATATAACCTTATATCACATTATCATCAATAACAACATCATTAATAATCACATCCCACAAATACATACATATAAATTTCATGCTTAATATTCTCACTTCGCAGGTCTTCAAACAACACAAGTCTAATAAAACGATACTATCATTTATCAATAGTTGATATGTTGCATCCCATTTGTCAAAAACACTATTTTTCTTGAAAGCCAACATGCATAGGGACAAACATGTGTTCCCATAATTGGGTTCCTTGATCCAAATTATGGTATCGAAGCCATAAATCATAATAAACTCCCCTCACCTATCTTGAGCTCTCTATTAGCTTCTTTTTGCATCACTCAGAAACCTCTCTCGTTCATGTTCGTTGGTCCAAATGTAGAGTTCTATATACCAAATCAAAGGTAATTTAGTATAGATTTCAAAAACAAGGTTAATAATAACTCCAAGATCAATTACCGCTATCCAAACAAAAAGGACTAAGGGGTGTTTTGGGTTATACTACAAAGAGACATCATTTTGAAATTCTGATCATGCCAATGTGACTGGGGTTTAGCGAAGGTCATGAAAATAACATCAATTTTATAAAAAAGGTAACTTCTACAACGTCTCATTCTCAAGGGTTTTTCAAAGGAAGTGTGAAACCATTCTATTACGGTACCCAAAACGCAAGAGACACTAGGAAAAGCTCAAGCTAACTAGGAGAAAGGCATAGAAGTCAAGATCACCTCAGAGAAACTATGAAAGAAAAGATTGACAGCTTGTTCTATACTAAATCCTTGAGGTGGGTTCTAAGGATTCCACTCTGATTAAAGCGTTCCTCTCCATGCGGTGGTTCGGTGACAAGCAATGGCAGCTCGTGGTAGCCACCGGTTGTCGTGTGTGGTGGAAGAGGAGATTCTAGGGTTGTTTAGGGGAAGTTTTGAGAGAGGGAGGAATGAAATCGTGTTTTTTATGCTTAAGAACGTATTTATAATTTGCAGATCTCGCTTAGTGAACTCATCTCGCTAAGCGGAAATCAACTTTTGGTGATGAGCATGATATTTCACGCTAAGTGCAATTCCTATCAGATTGGATTGCGCTTAGCACTTGTGTCTCGCCAAGCGAGATGTCCAAAAGTGTTGATTTGCAAATCCCAATGGTCAAAGTATGAAGACTTGGGTTAAGAACCTACAGTCGAAACTGGAAGGTGATCCAACGGTTAACAAGTTGGGGATAGTGGTTTTACAGGAAATGATGCAATCCTACCCCGCAAGGGCATTGGATAGAAGACTCCAAGAAGATTGGGCCAGAGATTCAAGAGAAGGCCCTAGAATTCTCATGAGCCTTAGGGTAGATTTCGGGCCCATGGGCTAAGTATGAGCCCACTTATCTTTGTACATATTAGATTAAGGTTTCATTATTTTTGGGCCTTGTATTTAGGGCTCCATAATATCGGTAAGGTACCCTAGAAATGTAGGATTTTTCAGCCCTTGTATTTTAGGGCACCTAGACTAGTTTTTTGTATTAGGGGTAGTTTTGTAATTTCACATGCATTAAGCGAATATTTGATGTGTGTGGTTGGAAATAAATTTAGTTGAATTGGGAGAAGCCCAGTCCAATTAAATTTTAGAGGGGGAGGTGAGCATTTGCTTACTACACCCCATTGCCACATCATATAGTCACACTTTGTGCATGTCCTTCATGCTTTACATGCCTCATGACACCTAAGCACACTTAGTGGAGAATCTTGGACTTGATCTTGGATTATTGGGCTGAACCATAGCTAAAATTCACTAATCATAATTAGTGAAAATTTGGCTCCACAAATTCAATTTAAGTTCAAGTGAAATTTGAATAGAAATTCAAATTTCCCTCCAATTTTGAGTGACACTTAGGCTATAAATAGAGGTCATGTGTGTGCATTTTTTCAACTTTGATCATTTGAAAATTAAACTTCAGATTTCAGAGCTATTTTAGAGCACAAAATTTCGTGCTCTTCTCTTCCTCTCCCTTCATTCATCATCTCCTTCTTCCTCCAAGCTCTTATCCATGGCCTCCTATGGTGGTGAGCTTCTTCTAGACTCATCTTCTCCTTGAAGTGGCGTCTCCTCTCTCTCTTCCTTCTCCATTCCGCTGTCATTCAGCTTCCAAGAAGCAAAGGAATTCATTGATGAAGAAGATCCTAGGCCTACAAGCTCCAATGGAGCTTACATCACAAGTTTAGGTAAAACTTGAAATCTCACAATTTCAACCTCGGTCAATAAAACTCCACATAACTCAACATCCACTTCAAGCAATCACACATAGTTAATTCACACAACACCTCAACTCATCCAAATCAATCAAATAACACAGAAAATACATTAAACATCATTTTTCGGTTAGTGAAATTTCTGGGCATTACAACTCTCCCACCTTTTTAGAAATCTCATCCCCGAAATTTACCTAACTCAAACAAGGCCGGATAGGCTTCTCGCACCTTGTAGAAGCAAAACTTCATGATGAATCAAGATTGATTCAAAGGTGTTTTGATGATAAAAAAGATGATGACAAAGGTGATGACAAAAAGCTTAAAGGTCAATCAAAGAATGAGTTCAAGATGTTCAAGATAGAATCAAGAACACTTCAAGACTCAAAAGGAAAGTTGAAGAACACTTCAAGATTCAAGAGGAAAGTTAAATTCAAGAATCAAGAATCAAGATTCAAGGATCAAGCTTTCAAGACTCAAGATTCAAGAATCAAGAGACGACACAATCAAGATAAGTATGAAAAAGTTTTTTCAAAAACTGAGTAGCACATGGATTTTTCTCAAAACATGTTTACCAAAAAGTTTTTACTCTCTGGTAATCGATTACCAGATTGTTGTAATCGATTACCAGTAAGCAAAATGGTTTCCAAAAAGTTTTCAACTGAATTTACAACGTTCCAATTGATTTCAAAAAGCTGTAATCGATTAATATGTTTTGGTAATCGATTACCAGTGCCTTTGAATGTTGAAATTCAAATTTAAATATGAAGAGTCACATCCTTTCACATAAAAGCTTTGTGTAATCAATTACACTAAGTTGGTAATCGATTACCAATAATTGTTTCTAAGTAAATCAAAAGATGTAACTCTTCAAATGGTTTTTGACTTTTTCAAATTGGTTTTAAGTTTTTCTAAAAGTCATAACTCTTCTAAATGGTTCTCTTGACTAGACATGAAGAGTCTATAAAAGCAAGATTTTGTTTTGCATTTTAAATGAATCTTTCTAACAATCCAATCAATTCATTACAATCCTTTACAAGCCTTGAATCTCTTTGAATTTCTTCTTCTTCTTTGTGCCAAAAGCTTTCCAAAGTTTTCTGGTTTTCTAAACCTTGAAAACTTGTGTTATTCATTCTTTTCATCTCTTCTCCCTTTGCCAAAAAGAATTCGCCAAGGACTAACCGCCTGAATTCTTTTTGTGTCTCTCTTCTCCCTTTTCCAAAAGAACAAAGGACTAACCACCTGAATTCTTTTGTGTCTCCCTTCTCCCTTGTCAAAGAATTCAAAACGACACAGTCTGAGAATTCTTTTGATTCTTCCCTTTCCCTTATACAAAAGTGTTCAAAGGACTAACCGCCTGAGAATTCTTTTGTATCCCCATTCACAAAGTACCAAAGGTTTAACCGTTTGAGATCTTTTTCTTAACACATTGGAGGGTACATCCTTTGTGGTACAAGTAGAGGGTACATCTACTTGGGTTGTTGACTGAGAACAAGAGAGGGTACATCTCTTGTGGATCAGTTCTAGTGGAGGGTACATCCACTAGGTTTAAAGAGAACAAGGGAGGGTACATCCCTTGTGGATCTTTGCTTGTAAAAGGATTTTTACAAGGTTGAAAGAAATCTCAAGGACCGCAGGTCACTTGGGGACTGGATGTAGGCACGGGTTGTTGCCGAACCAGTATAAAAACTCTTGTGTGTTTGTCTCCTTCTTCCCTACTCTTTTACTTTCCGCTGTGCATTTTAATTTTTGCTTTTACTTTTGGTTAAGTTTCTCTTCTACTCCTTATTCTCTTAACAACATAAGTAAAAGCCTTAGAAGAGTAAATTTTTAATTAGTGAAGGTTTAGGAATAATTAATTCAACCCCCCTTCTTAATTATTCTGAGGCCACTTGATCCAACACACCTGACTCTCTAGTTCCCACGTGGCGTCTTCTCCTGATGCACCTCCCCAAATCACCTTGACCAACAAAATTTCTTTCCCTATTATGTGCTTTGTTGGCCTATCCTCGATGCTCAAAGACAATGTTTCATATGTCAAGTTCTCCTTCACTTGTGTGTCATTTAATTTGATCACATGAGATAGACCATGGACACAATTATGAAGTTGAGACACAAGAAAAAGATTATGAAGGTTAGAAAGAGACGGGAGTAATGAAATTTGGTATGCCATAGAACAAACTCTTTTGAGAATTTGGAAAGGACCGATAAAATATGGTGTGAGTTTTTGGGATTTCAATGCTCAACCAACCCTAGTCCATGGAGTGACTCTCAAGAATACATGATCACCAACCTCGAATTCTTAGTCTTTCTTCCTCTTGTCCTTATAGCTTTTCTACCTACTTTGAGCAATCCTCATCCTCTCTTGGATCAACTTGACCTTTTTAGTGATTTGTTGTACCACTTCAGGTCCTAAGGTGAGGTTCTCTCCAGGTTCTAGCCAGCACAGTGGTGTCCTACACCTTCTACCATACAGAGCTTTGTAGGGAGTCATGCTAATGGTAGTGTGAAAACTATTTTTATAGGTGAACTCTATCAATGATAGAAAACTCTCCCGACTCCTCTTTTGTTCTAAAACACACACCCTCAAAAAGTCTTCCAGCGACTGAATGGTCCGTTCAGTTTGGCCATCAATCTGAGGGTGGTAGGTTGAACTTAGCCTAAGCTTGGTTCCCAACGCTCTGTCATCAACTTTTCCACAATTCCAATCAATCAATACAACATACACTTAATAACTAGTCATCAACTTTTCCACAATTCCAATCAATCATGCTTAGTATGATGCATGCACTTGACCTCAACTCTTAAATGCAATGTGGTACAATTTTTCAAGAGCCTAAGCATGTCCATGCGACACTCTGACTTAGGAAAACTAGGCAACAAGTGTTGAGGTCACCCTATTGTGCATAGGCAACTCCCCCCCCCTCCCATGGTGATAAACCTGAGTCTCAAGGGAGTTCTGAACTGAGTGACATGCCCCAAAGTACAAGTATTTCCCCTCATGAGAAATTACAAGTACTTACTTACAAAGTTTATACTATTTCCATGCAATATGAAGTATGAAACATGGACACCATCAATGCACTGACCGTGGATAATTAAAGATTCTAAGCCAAGCCCCCTCTAGAGATGCTCAAAACTTTTTATCCACTCTATTTCCCAACCAGGGATATGCATCATGGTCACTACACCCCCCATGTACATACACAACATACATCATTATCATGTCATTTTCAACATTAACAACATTTCATCTCAATGTCATTATCAACATCAACATCATCTCTTCACAATGTCATTTTCAACATCAACAACATCTCATCTCAATGCAATATCAACATCAACATCATGCCTTCATAGTGTCATTTTCAATATCAACATCATCTCATCTCCATGACATTATCATCATCAACATCATCTCATCTCAATGACATTACCAACATCAGCATCATCTCATTTCAATATTATCATCAATAACTACATCACCTCATATCACATTATCATCAATAACAACATCATTCTCATATCAATATTATCACCAATATCAACATCATTCTTTGTCATTATTATCATTAGTAAAAACATCATTCTTTATCAATATTATCATCAATAACAACATCATTCTTTATCAATATTTTCATCAATAACAACATCACCTCATATCAACATTATCATTGATAACAACATCATCAGTAATCACATACCACAAATATATACATATAAACTTCCCAAGATTCACACTTCCCAAGTCTTCAAACAACATAAGTCTAATAAAATGATATTATCATTTATCAATAGCTAATGTATCGCATCTCATTAGTGGAAAACATTATTTTTCTAGAAAACCAGCATGCACAGGGACAGACATACATTCCCATAATTGGGTTCCCAGACCTCAATTATGGTATAAAAGCCATAAATTATAATAAAATCTCCTCACCTATTGTGAGCTCTCTGTCAGCTTCTCTCTGCGTCACTCAAAGACCTCTCTTAACGTAGCTCTATGTGGAGCTTTCATCAATGAAGTCCTATGCTTCTTGAAGATCAATGGCAGCGGAATGGAAAAAGAGGAAAGGTGATTGGAGATGCCACTTCATGGAGATGAGTCAAGAAGAAGCTCACCACCATAGGAAGCCATGGATGAGAGCTTGAAGGTAGGAGAAGATGAGTGGAGGGAGAGGGAGAGAAGGGGTGATAACTACTAAATAATTGTATTTTGATAGTAGAAAATTAGTCAAATATTGGCCTGAAATTAATTATTTAGCAGTTATTTGTGATTAAAAGTTAGAAAATTAATTAAATTGAATTTTTGGTTGTAGATATAAAAATTGGAGGTGTAACAAGCAAAAAGGGCATAAAAATTGAAGAAAAGAAGAAAATTTGAAGAAGGCCCAGCCCAATACGCGCGTTCAGCACGCGTCACGGGCTAAGCGGGCCTGGAAGTACACGCGCTAAGCACAGGGTGTCGCGCTAAGCGCACCTATGAAGGCCCAAAGCTCACTTTAGCAGCTATAAATAGAGAGCCAGTCCAAGGGACAGAGACACCACCACAGAAACCCCTCTCCTAGGGGTTTCATTTACTCCCTTTCTTTCTTTCACCCCCTTCTCATTGTAAAACCTTCATGACCATGAGTGGCTAATCCCCTAGCTAGGGCCTAGCAGGCCTAAAAAGCCAATGATGTATGGAGCATTTCAAGAGTTATCAATAAAAAGAGGAATTCCTTCCAGGTTCTTTTATTTTACCGTTCTTTCTTTTTCATCCTGTATCTCGGACCTCATTTTCTGTTAGGGTTTAGTCCACTCGGGAGAGGGTGAAGCCTAATTAGGGGTAAGGAATGAATACTTGAATCTGTTTTAAGGGTTAGGCCACTCGGGAGAGGGTAACGCTTAATAGAACACTAAAAGGAAGAAATTATCGGGTTATCATTTAGGGGATTTTCTTTCCAGGTTCTTTTATCTGCTTTTTTTCTTATTTATTCTGCATTTCAAACTTTATTTTCTGTTAGTCTTTAGGCCACTCGGGAGAGGGTAAAGCCTAATTAGGGATAAAGAATGAATGCGTGAATCGGTTTTAAGGGTTAGACCACTCGGGAGAGGGTAACGCTTAATAAAACAATAAAAGAAAGAAATCATTGGGTTAGCATGACTTAATGCCCCAATGCCCATGCTTTAGCAAACATCTAGAATGTAATCTTAATGCATCTTAGTTATTGAGTCTTCGCAAAGGGCATTTGGAAGATAGGTAATTAAGGTAGGCTTGTCATCGTGAGGCATCAGGGGCAAGTAGATGGATAAATGTGGGGCAGAATTAGTTCGCTGGTATTGATAACAGACAAATCCAGAATCCATATATCTAGGCTAATTAGACTTGTCAGGTTTTAGCGATTTTAATATATAGATTTTATTCCCTATTTTTATTGTTGGTTTTTCTTAGAAGTAGTTATTCCTTATTTTACTGTTGGGTTTTAGGAGTAAGTATTTAGACTTAGTAGATTTAGATTTTATTTATTTGAATTTCGTAGAAGTAGTTATCATATCTCAATTTAAATATTTTATCTTCTATTTTGATCTTTCAATCTTTTATCTTTTTCTTTTATCTTCTAATTTTATCTTTAAATATCTTATCTTATCTTTTATCTTCTAATTTTATCTTTAAATATCTTATCTTTTCTTTACCTTATCTTCTATCTTTCCTTATCTTTTATTTTAAATTCTTATCTCTTGCTTTTAAATTGGGTTTGCATTAATCTAAGTACAAACAAAGTCCCTGTGGATTCGACACTTGGACTTCCGAGAACTTTACTACTTGTGACGATTTGGTACACTTGCCAACGAGTTAACAAGTTTTTGGCGCCGTTGTCGGGGATTTTGTTTTTCGTACTTTATTATTTGCATATTCCAATTTTAAAGCAATTAGTTTTCACTTTCTATTTTTTATTTTACTTTCTTTTTTTTTCTATTATTTTTTTAGTGCTTCATTTTATTTTTCAATTTTTTGTCTTTATTCATTCTTATTTTATTTTTTATAAAAATAAAAATAAAAAAAATTAAAAATAAAAAAGATATTTAAGTTTAATTTTTATTCTTTGATAACGTGCACGATAGTTGTTTCTTTTGTGAACAGTGCACATTCCTTCTTTAGAGAACGCATCATGGCAGAAGATCGTCCAAAGAGGATGACGCTAGAGGATTACTCTAGTCCTATTATACCTTAATACTTCACCAACATAGCCAGACCAGAGGTGTAGGCGGCCAACTTCTCATATCCATATTCCTTGATCCAGCTGATTCAAGGGATTCTATTTCACGGCCTTCCAAGTGAAGATCCATACGCACACCTGGCCACATACATCGACATTTGCAACACGGTGAAGATAGCCAGGGTTCCTGAAAATGCAACACGCCTCAATCTTTTATCTTTTTCACTAGCAGGTAAAGCAAAATTATGGCTTCGCTCATTTAAGGGGAATAGCCTGCGGACATGGGACGAGGTGGTGGAGAAATTCTTGAAGAAATACTTCCCAGAATCAAAGACCGTTGAAAGGAAGATGGAAATCTCTTCATTCCATCAATATCCCGATGAATCCCTCAGCGAGGCACTCGACCGTTTCCACGGACTACTCAGGAAGATGCCTACACATGGATACAGTGAACCAGTGCAACTAAACATCTTCATAGATGGCCTACGACCCCAATCAAAACAATTACTAGATGCATCTGTAGGAGGGAAGAACAAGCTAAAGACACCGGAGGAGGCAATGGAACTCATAGAAAACATGGCAGCTAGTGATCACGCCATTCTTTGTGATCGCACATATGTCCCAACAAAGAGAAGCCTTCTAGAACTCACCAAGGATTCCAATATGATGCATCCAATGAAGTTAACTACATGGGCAGTCATAATCATCAAGGATTCCATCAAAGAGGACCACCAGGATTCTATCAGAGCGATAATTTTTTGCAGGACCATGATTGGAGATATTATCCAAGTAATAACTTCAACCAAGGGGGTTCACCCTATCAGCATCCTAGCCAGGGTCAGAGTCAGCAAGAGAAGCCACCTATCAGTATAGAGGAAATGCTATTAAGCCTCATCCAAGAAACAAGGGAGACAAGGGCATTCATCCAAGAAACAAGGGCAAACACTCAGGAGATAAGGGCATTCATCCAAGAAACAAGGGCAAACACTCAGGAAACAAAGGCATTCATCCAGGAGACGAGAAACAAGGGCAAACACTCATGTGCGATCTGCTTCATGTGGATGTTGAGTTATGTGGACTTTTATTGACTTAGGTAGAAATTATGAAATTTCAAGTTTTACTTAAACCTATTTCACTAAAACTGCAATTTTGGATTCTTTAACCGTTGGATCGCTTTCCGATTTTGACTGTAGGCTTGCAACCCAATTCTTCACATTCTGACCGTTTGGATTTGTCATATAACATCTTAAGTATGATATATGATATTTTGACCGAAGCAGTAAAATTTGAGTTGGATCAGCTCGCCCAGGCTAGCCAAATTTCGCCTGGGTGAGTCTTGCAGGGTACAAATATGTTCAGCAGCATAAAAGAGACATTTCTTACTCCTTCCCTTCCCCTAAAACCTCCCCCAACACCCCCAACCTCCTCCTCTACCACCATTGACCACCGGTGACCGCCACAAGCTGCCTTTGCTTGCCGTCGGACCACCGCGCGGAGAAGAACAGTTTAATTGGAGCAGAATCTTCAAAACTCAACTCGAGGATTCGGTAGAGAATGAAGCCTCCAATCCTTCCTTCGTGGTTTCTTCAAGGTAATCGTGATTTCTAAGCCTTCTCCTTGTTAGTTTGAGTCTATCTTTGCATCTCTTCTGACTTGGGAACCATTATTGGATGTTTTTACACTTCCTTTGAAAAACCCTTGAAGAAGAGACATTGTAAAAGTTTCCTTTTTATAAAATAGACTTTGTTTTTGTAACATTTGTTGAACCCTGGTCACAGTGGCGTGATAAAAAATTTAAAATGACCTCTCTTTGATATGAATCTCAAATCACCCCTTTAGCCCCTTTTTAAATTGAATGGTTATTTGACCCCAAAAGTTAATATTAACCTAGTCTTTGAAATCTATACTGAATTATTTTTGATTTGGTATATAGAGCTCTGCGTTTGGACGAACGGATGTGAACCTAAGAGATCTTAGAACAACGCCGCAAGGAACTAACAGGGAGATATAGATAGGTGAGGGGACTTTATTGTTTGTTTACATCTTTTGATACCATAGTTGGGGTCAGGGAACCCAATTATGGGGATGTTTGTTTGCCCCTGTGCATGCTAGCTTTCAAGAAAAACTTTGTTTCTAACTAATGGGATGTGATATATTTGTTATTGATGTGCATGTTGGTTTTCAAGAAAAACCGTGTTTTTAACTAATGGGATGTGATATGTTTGATATTGATGATTGAAATTGTCAATGATGTTGTTGTTGTATTGATTGGAAATTTTGGGAAAAGTCTTAATTATATAGGAGACTTTGCCCAAAATTTTATATTTGTTCTTCTATTTACTTTATTAAATTTTAAATGGGCATAAGAGTTTGTTATGAATACCATAGTTCTCCTCTTTAATTTAGAATTTTCCTTAAAAATATGAGTCTCGTGATATTATAGATTGTTGTTGTATGAGGTTTATGTTGCCTGAAGACTTGGGGAATGTGAATCCTGGGCATGAATTTATATGTATGTATGTGGAATGTGATTGCTTGTGATGTTGATGATGATGTTGAGATGAGATAATGTTGATGTTGATGATATTATTGTGATGATGTATGTTGTGTATGTACATGGGGGGTGTGGTGACCATGTTGGATATCCCTAGAGGGGGAAATAGAGTGTTTTAAAGAGTTTTAAGCATTCCTGGAGAGAGAAGGGGATGACTTAGAATCTTTAATTATCCATGGTCAGTGCATTGATGATGCTCATATTTCATACTTTATATTGCATGGAAATAGTACAAACTTTGTCAGTAAGTACTTATAGTTTTTCATGAGGAAAAATACTTGTACTTGGGGGTATGTCACTCGGTTTGGAACCTCCTTGAGACTCAGGTTGATCACCATGGGGGGGGGGGGAGTTGCCTGTGCACAACAGGGTGACCTCGACACTTGTTGCCTAGTTTTCCTAAGTGAGAGTGTCATGTGGACACGCTTAGGCTATTTCCTGATAAATGGTACCAAATTACATTTTAGAGTTGAGTCAGGTACATGCATCATTCTGAGCATATATGATTTGAATTATCGAAAAGTTGATGACTAGTTTGTTAAGTGTACGTTGAACTGATGGGTTATTAAAAATGATTGTGGTCATTGTTATTGTCTTCATGTTAATCATTGTCTTTTGGTGTTTGTTGATCTTTTATAATAAACTCACCTTTGCAATTTTTGTACCATGTGATTGGTGCCTGTGATGATCTCAAACTTTCTTTTGTGGGAGCAGATGAGCAGCAGTAGGTGACATGGAGGGAAGTCTTTTGTTGGAGCTGTCAAGCCGACCTGACAACGTTAGAATTCATTTTGGGGGGAGAGTTGTGTTTTGTTATGAACTCTTCCTTAATTGGTTCCTTGAATCTTTTTTGATTGGGCATGTAAGTCCCAAGTTTAGATATATGTAAAAAAATCTAAATTATGTTCTGACACTTGAAAGATGTGTAGTGGTGTATATATATAAGTATGTATTTGTTCACGTGTTTGTGAGTTGTTTGATGAATGTACATCACGAAAAATTTATCATCGTTTTCACAATCAAATTAATGGAGCTTTCACTTAAAAATTGAAATGTCACATTTTATAGTAAGTGATATCATAGTGACGAGGCGGGTTGTTACAAAGGTCATGAAAACATCATCAATTTTATAAAAAGGTAACTTTTACAACATCTCATTTTCAAGGGTTTTTCATAGGAAGCTCAAACTAACTAGGAGAAAGGCATAGAAGTCAAGGTTACCTCAGAGAAACTACGAAAGAAAGGATTGAGAGCTTGTTTCTCTACGGAATCCTTAAGGTGGATTTTAAGGATTCCACTTCGATTAAAATGTTCCTCTCTATGTGGTGGTCCAGCGGCAATCCATAAAGGCTAAGTGATGTGTTTCATCTTCCTAGGGGTATCCATAATTTTGACAGCTTTGTCCATTACCTTGTAGACTGAAGCTAAAAGGAATTTACTAAGACAAATTTCTTCTCCAAAATGAAGGGCTTTGGTTAAGTTGTAGTTTTACATGGGAATTTGAAGGGAACAAGTACAAAGAAGTTGTGAAGACACGTGATATATCAGAAATGCTATATGTTCTTCATCAGAAACTTCTTTAGTGTCTTTCACATTTTTTCAATGAAAGCTCCATAAGACTTAGCACTAAAGTCTATATCTACTTCTTTTTTTCTATCTAATCTTCAATTAGACCCAAGGCATAGTGTCACAACCTACCCTTCGGCGGGAGGGCGACGCGGGGCTCACGGGTGCGTCTTCCAAGTGAGGAAGGCGCTCGGAGTCGCCACCAACGTTTATTTGAGGAAAACATCGGAAAAACCGAAAAGATGTGGTCTATGAACTTTAAGTGTGAAAGGTTCGGGAGTTGTTTTTACGCACGGGGAAGGTATAAGCACCCCACACGTCCGTTACAAGGGACGACAGCCTTCAATCAAGTGTGCGAATATGACTTCAAAATTATTTATTTTTCCCATTTTTATGTTTTTGTCTTTTTATGCCTTTTTTTATTTTTTTATATTTTTGTGGTCGACAAGGGTGTTTCCCTCGCTCCTACGTATCCTCAATTGTGATGAGGAAATAAGACCTACGTAGTTTTTTCAAAACTGAACGTTGATGGATTTTGTACTGGCTCTTGAGGTTTAAATGTCTTTACAATAGTTTTGCTAATTGTTGACTGTTAAGAAGATTTTTTGCCATCAATGAACGTAAGTCAATAGGTATAGTATTGTTTTCAAGTAAATGCTCTTTATTCTACTATAAAGAGCACTTATATGAAGTAATTAAGCTTTAAAAAATACTCCTTAGTCCTTACACCTACTATAAATGTTTTTTTAACAATACAATAAATAGTTTTTATCTTTTTTTGCAAGTTATATTTTGACCGAACAAAAGTCGTTTAAGGCATTGGACCATTAAACGATCTTTTGATTTTTGGAAATGAGAGAAATGTTAAGGCGTTGGACCATTAACGATCTCTTGGTTTTGAAAGGAGAGAAACGTTAAGGCGTGGGACCATTAACGATCTCTTGGTTTTTGAAAGGAGAGAAACGTTAAGGCGTTGGTCCATTAACGATCTCTTGAGGTGGTCAACAAAAGCGGGGCTTTTGCTCCTACGTATCCTCAATTGCGATGAGGAAATCAGACCTACGTAGTTCTTGCAAAAGTGGTAAAGTTACATCTTGATTTTATGCTTTTAAACGGTTCATGCTAACCGATAAAAGCAAAGAGGTCAGTTTAAGGCGTTGGACCTTAAAACGGTTTTAGTGATTTTTGCGGACAAAACTTGATTTGTGAGTTGATTTTATCCTTAGTTTCACTTTGGTTATTAGTCAATTCATTCAAGGAAACTTCCAAAGAAAAACGTATGATTGATTTTATTAAAAGATATTTTGATTATTTTATTATTATTATTTTTTTCAAGATATTTTGATTATTTTATTATTATTTTGCTTTTTTTGGTTTAACCGAGGTTACAGCGTGTGTAGAAGCAAATGACTTTGATGTTTTGATGATGATCATGATGATTTGATGCAAATGATGCAAATGTGCTTTTCAAGTTTAAATTCAAGACAATGATTCAAGAATACAAGACACAACATCAAGATGATCACTAGTATTTTAGGAAGGGAATTCCTAATTGATATAGCAAAAGGTTTGGCCAAGTAATTTAAGTTAAAAATTGTTTTTCAAGAGATTTACTCTCTGGTAATCGATTACCAGAGGATGTAATCGACTACCAGTGGCCAAAAATGGTTTACAACAGTTTTGAATTCAAATTTTAGATTGTAATCGATTACACAATATTGGTAATCGATTACCAGCAGTTAATAAACATTTTAATTCAAATTTTAAAACCTGTAATCGATTACCAGAGGAGATTTTCAGAAAATTATTTCTAAAAGTCACATCTTTTCAAATGATTTTAACATGACCACCAAAGGTCTATATATATGTGACTTGAAACACGAATTTGCTCAGAGTTTTTAACAACAACAAGTCTTATTTTCTCAAACAGCAAAAACATTTTATCCTCTTAAGAATTCCTTGGCCAATACACTTGCAATTCAATAAGGAATAAATTGAGTGCTTAGATTGTACAATCTATCTCTTTCAAGAGAGATTCATTCTTCTCTTCTTTCTAAATTCTCAAAGGGGATTGAGAGACCGAGGGTCTCTTGTTGTAAAATAATTTTGAACACAAAGGAAGGATTGTCCTTGTGTGTTCAGAACTTGTAAAAGGATTTTACAAGAAAGTGGAATTCTCAAGCGGGTTGCTTGGGGACTGGATGTAGGCACAAGGGTGTGGCCGAACCAGTATAAATCCGAGTTTGCACTTTCTCTTCCCTTAAACTCTTTTATTTATTATTGCTTTATATTTATATTCAGATTGTTCTATTTGAATCATTATTTAAGAGTTCATTTTAAGGGAATTTGTAATTGCAATATCTTAATTCAACCCCCCTTCTTAAGATATCTGAAGCCACTTGCCTAACAAGTGGTATCAGAGCTTCATTCTTGTATAAAGTTTAGAAGCTTCAAGAATAATGGCCTCAGCAAACTTCTTATTTCCAGAAAGAAATTCAATCAATAGACCTCCAATCTTTAATGGAGAGGGTTACCACTACTGGAAAACCCGAATGCAAATTTTTATTGAGGCAATAGACTTAAATATTTGGGAAGCCATAGAAATAGGGCCTTATATACCCACCATAGTAGAAAGAACCACAATAGATGGGAGCACAACAAGTGGAAGCACAACAATAGAAAAACCTAGAGATAGATGGTCTAAAGAGGATAGAAGACGTGTACAATATAATTTAAAAGCCAAAAACATAATTACATCTGCCCTGGGAATGGATGAATATTTCAGGGTTTCAAATTGTAAGAGTGCTACGGAAATGTGGGACACTTTACAAGTAACACATGAAGGCACAACAGATGTTAAAAGATCTAGGATAAACACATTAACTCATGAATATGAACTATTTAGGATGAATGCAAATGAAAGCATTCAAGACATGCAAAAGAGGTTCACACATATAGTGAATCATCTTGCAGCCTTAGGGAAATATTTTCAAAATGAAGATCTCATAAACAAAGTATTAAGATGTCTAAGCAGAGAATGGCAACCTAAAGTAACAGCCATTACTGAATCAAGAGATTTATCTAACATGACTCTTGCTACTCTATTTGGAAAGTTACAGGAACACGAAATGGAATTGTTGAGATTAAATCAACATGAAGAAAATGACAAGAAAAAGAAGGAAATTTCTCTTAAAGCCTCATCTTCAATCCAAGAAGAAAGTGATAAGGAAATTGATCTAGATGAAGATGATGATCTTAGCCATTTTGTAAAAAGGTTCAACAAGTTTCTGAAAGTCAGAGGAAGTCAAAGGCGACCAAATTTTAAATCTAAAAGAAGGACAGAAATCTCATCTTCTACTCCAAAATGCTTTGAATGCAATCAACCTGGACATCTGAGGGTTGATTGTCCCATCTTCAAGAAAAAGATGGAGAAATTTGAAAAGAAAAATTTTAGTGAAAAGAAAATGAAGAAAGCGTACATCACATGGGACGACAATGATATGGAATCTTCTGAAGATTTAGAAAATGAAGAAATAAACCTCTTTCTAATGGCTAAAAGTTATGAAAGCGATGAAGAGGTAACATCTTCAAATAACTTATCCATTTCTTTTGATGAATTACAAGATTCATTTGCTGATTTGCATAAAGAGTCAATCAAACTTGCAAAGTTAGTTTCATCTTCTATGAAAACAATTTTAGATTTAGAAAATGAAAATTCAAAAATTAAATAAAGAATTAGATCATCTTAAAACTGAAGTCTCAATTTCTAAATCAAATGAAAAAGTTCATATCTCTACTATTTCTGACAAGAAAATATCTGATTTTTGTAGTTGTTATGGAAAATATGAAAAAGAAATTAAAGATTTGAAAAACTCACTTGCAAAATTTTCTTAATAGTAAAAATAATTTAGATGTCATATTAGGAAAACAAAGATGTGTCTCTAATAAGGCTGGAATAGGATATAAACCTGAAAAACAACAAAAATTTCATAAAAACCTCTTTACTTCCACACAAAAATATAATTCTAGTTCTATCACTTGCTTTTACTGTGGAAGAAAAGGGCATGGCACATCTACTTGTTATTTTAAGGAAAACTACAACAACATTAAAATGATATGGGTCCCAAAAGGATCTTCAATCTACACTAACACACAAGGACCCAATAAAGTTTGGGTACCCAAGTCAAAAACTTGATTATGTAGGTGTCTTTGAGGAAAGAATGGTACATAGATAGCGGATGTTCAAAACATATGGCTGGAGATGCATTAAATTTTACACATATCTCTCCCAAGAAAAGCAGGCATGTAACTTATGGTGACAACAACAAAGGTAGAACCCTTGGAGTTGGTAAAATAGGTACAAATTCTTCAAACTCCATTGAAAATGTTCTACTTGTTGAAGGTCTTAAGCACAGCCTACTTAGTGTTAGTCAATTATGTGACAAAGGCTATCTAGTATCATTTGATTCTCAAAAATGTCTTATACAACATATGCATGACATTAATATAAAGCATGTAGGATATAAAGTCAACAATGTATACATGATAGACTTAAGCCTAAAACTAGATAACAATCATTGTTTTCTTAGCAAAGATGATGATCCATGGTTATGGCATAAAAGAATTGCTCACATAAACATGGATCACTTAAACAAATTAATTTCAAAAAATTTAGTAGTTGGTTTGCCTAAATTAAAATTTGAAAAAGATAAACTATGTGATGCATGTCAAAAGGGAAAACAAACTAGAGTCTCATTCAAACCCAAAAATATTGTTTCAACCACTCAACCCTTACAATTATTGCATATGGATTTATTTGGTCCATCTAGAACCATGAGTTTTGGAGGAAATTACTATGCTCTTGTCATAGTTGATGATTTCTCTAGATTTACATGGACATTATTCATTACTCATAAAAGTGATGCATTTCAAGCATTTAGGAAACTTGCTAAAGTTATACAAAACAAGAAAAATCTTAAGATTGCATCCATTAGAAGTGATCATGGGGGTGAATTTGAAAACAAAGATTTTGAATTATTTTGTGATGAATATGGTATTGAGCATAATTTTTCTGCACCTAGAACCCCTCAACAAAATGGAGTTGTTGAGAGGAAAAATAGGTCATTGGAAGAAATTGCTAGAACTTTATTAAATGATACTTCTCTTCCAAAATATTTTTGGGCTGAAGCCGTCAATACTGCATGTTACATCCTGAATAGGGCCTTAATAAGACCCATTTTAAAGAAAACCCCATATGAGTTATATAATGGTAGAAAACCTAACATTTCACATCTTCATGTATTTGGTTGCAGATGTTTTGTGCTTAATAATGGTAAAGATAATCTAGGAAAATTTGATGCAAAATCTGATGAAGGCATCTTTCTTGGATATTCATTGCAAAGTAAAGCATATAGAATATATAACAAAAGAACTATGAGTATTGAAGAATCCATTCATGTTTCTTTTGACGAATCTAATGCTATTCTATCAAGAAAGAATATACTAGATGATATTGCAGAATCTTTAGAACAAATTCATATTCATGGACAAGATTCTAAAGGAAAAGGGAAAGGAAGCAATGAAGATCCTCAAGAAGAAGCAAAATCAAATGATGAACTTCCAAAAGAATGGAAAGCCTCAAAAGATCATCCCCTCGACAACATTATTGGTGATATCTCAAAAGGGGTAACAACTAGACATTCTCTTAAAGAATTATGCAATAATATGGCTTTTGTATCTATGATTGAATCTAAAAATATAAAATAAGCCATAATAGATGAAAATTGGGTAATTGCTATGCAAGAAGAACTGAATTAATTTGAAAGAAACAACGTGTGGGAACTTGTTGAGAAACCTAAAAACTATCCCATCCTAGGAACAAAATGGGTATTTAGAAATAAGTTAGATGAACATGGAATAATCATTAGAAATAAGGCTAGATTAGTTGCAAAAGGATATAATCAAGAAGAAGGTATAGATTATGAAGAAACATATGCTCCAGTTGCTAGATTAGAAGCCATTAGAATGCTCTTAGCATATGCATCCATTATGAATTTTAAGCTTTATCAAATGGATGTTAAAAGTGCTTTTCTAAATGGCTTAATTCAAGAAGAAGTATATGTTGAACAACCACCAGGTTTTGAAATACTGGATAAGCCAAATCATGTTTATAAATTGAAAAAGGCTTCATATGGCTTGAAACAAGCCCCTAGGGCTTGGTACGAGCGTTTAAGTAAGTTCCTTTTAGAAAAGGACTTCTCTAGAGGAAAAATGGATACTACTCTTTTTATAAAGAGAAAATCACATGATATTTTATTAGTTCAAATTTATGTTGATGATATTATTTTTGGATCCACTAATGAATTATTGTGCAAGGAATTCTCCCATGACATGCAAAGTGAGTTTGAAATGTCAATGATGGGAGAACTTAATTTCTTTCTTGGATTGCAAATTAAACAAACCAAGGATGGTATCTTTGTCAATCAATCCAAGTATTGCAAAGAGTTAATCAACAAATTCGACATGGAAAATGCTAAGCACATGGCAACACCAATGAGCACTGCTTGCTATCTAGATAAAGATGAAACCGGTCAGTCAATAGATGTTAAGCAATATCGAGGTATGATCGGATCACTTCTTTATTTATTTGCTAGCATACCTGATATAATGTTTAGTGTGTGTATGTGTGCTATATTTCAATCAAATACTAAACAATCACATCTTAGTGCTGTTAAAAGAATCATAAGATATTTAGTAGGCACTATGAACATAGGTTTATGGTATCCTAGAAATTCCACATGCACTTTAATTGGATATTCTGATTCAGACTTTGCCAGTTCTAAAACAGATAGAAAGAGAACAAGTGGAACTTGTCAGTTCATTGGATCTGCTCTAGTTTCTTGGCATAGTAAGAAACAAAATAGTGTTGCTTTATCCACTGCAGAAGCGGAATACATTTCTGCCGACAGTTATTGTGCACAAATCTTATGGATGAAGCAACAACTTTCTGACTATGGAATCCTTCTTGACCATATTCCTATTAGATGTGATAATACAAGTGCAATTAATCTTTCCAAAAATCTAGTTCAACACTCAAGAACTAAACATATAGAAATTAGGCACCATTTTCTAAGAGATCATGTTCTAAAGGGAGATTGTGTGTTAGAGTTTGTTGATACTAAGAATCAACTTGCTGATATCTTCACAAAACCTCTCCCCAAAGAAACATTCTTCTCTATTAGAAGGGAATTAGGCCTCTTAGTTGTTAGTGCTTTAGCTAAATAAGGATTGATTGATTAATTTATTTTTATGATTGATTGTTTGTGTTAAGTATGTTACTTTGTTTGATTTTGTTTAAATTCTTGTTATTATGATAGGATTTATGAATTATTGTGTGTTTGATGTTTGAATGATTGAATTAAATGCATTAGTAGTGATGATTGATAGTATTAGATGTATTTAGCATAGACATAGGTAATTTTTTAGAGAAACTAGCCTAGTTTATGCTCTAGTAATCGATTATCATTCAGTGTAATCGATTACACAAGAACAGGCAGCCTGTAATCGATTACAACACCCTATAATCGATTACCAGAAGGCTTACTACTCCTATAATTGATTACCATACCTTGTAATCGATTACACTTCATCCTCCTCTATAAATACCCACAAAACCAGTCACGCTGCGCAGCCTTACCCTAGTTCTCGAGCCTCCTTCATCCCTAATCTTCAAATTCTCATATCTTCCTCATTTCTTCACCAAAACACATCCGTAAAGCCCAATCTTCCTCTTTTTCACTCCTCTTTCCATTGATTGAAATTCACTAAAACTTCATCAAATGGAAAAATCGTCAAAGAAGAGAAAGGGATCAACCTCCTCTGCCGCTGCTACTGGCCATCGCCGCCATGGACCATCCGAAGCACCCACAACACCTATCCATCCTTCCTTGTCATCTCCAAGATCATCCACTCTATTTTCTTCCGATGATCAACGTCTACGGTACCTCTCTCAATTTTCTTCTAAGATCATTTTAGACCGTAAGTACCTAGACATAGATTTTTTCAATGATGAGACATTTGATTGTTATCAAGTGTTTCAAAATTCTGGCTTGGTTGATTTCATGTCTTTAAAATTGCCTTATTATCCTGAACTTGTCAAAGTCTTTTATTGCAATTTAAAAATTCAGGATGATCAATGGCTATTGGTGCTGGTGCAGTGACTTCTTTTGGATACCGTAAGGATCGGAATGGTCAATGGCTGAAGAAAGATGCACTTCCTCCTCAAGATGAGTGTACTCCTTCTCCTCCTCCTCAGCGAGATGATTCAGCCCTCATGACTGAAGTTTTTTCCGAGTTACGAGGTCTTCATACTTATGTTGGCGACCGTTATGATTCTCTGGATAATCGCTCTGCCGGCATGGATATCCGTCTCACACAGCTTGAAGAAGATGTGGGTTATATTCGTCAGAGCTTCGACCTTCCACCACCACCTCCACCTTCTTAGAGTTTAGTTTCTAATTTTCTTTTAAGCCTTGTATTTTGGCTATGGTAGTTAAGTTATCATTTTTTGCACTTTATTTATCTTTTAGTATTTGGACTTGAGTCTTTTATGTTTAGATTCTATGTGGTTTTGAATTATGACTGTTTGGATTATATTTTGGTTATGACTTATTTATGATTTTGGTTGGTTATGACTTATAATTGATCTTTATCCACTTCATTATTTTATCTGTATTGATTCCCATGAACTTTGGCTTTTTGATGTTGCCAAAGAGGGAGAAAAATGGGGTGGTAGAGAAGCTTAGAAAAAGCTTAGAAATCAAGTGATCATCAATTCCAAAACATAGGGGGAGTGAACGCGCAATATATTATGCATATACATTGTTTGCTTGTATCTTGATTTCAGGACTTATATTGTCATCATAAAAAAGGGGGAGATTGTAGAAGCAAATGACTTTGATGTTTTGATGATGATCATGATGATTTGATGCAAATGATGCAAATGCGCTTTTCAAGTTTAAATTCAAGACAATGATTCAAGAATACAAGACACAACATCAAGATGATCACTAGTATTTTAGGAAGGGAATTCCTAATTGATATAGCAAAAGGTTTGGCCAAGTAATTTAAGTTAAAAAGTGTTTTTCAAGAGATTTACTCTCTGGTAATCGATTACCAGAGGATGTAATCGATTCCCAGTGGCCAAAAATGGTTTACAACAGCTATTAAAAATTTTGAATTCAAATTTTAGACTGTGTAATTGGTTACACAATATTGGTAATCGATTACCAACAGTTAATAAACGGTTTAATTCAAATTTTAAAACCTGTAATCGATTACCAGAGGAGATTTTTAGAAAATTATTTCTAAGAGTCACATCTTTTCAAATGGTTTTAACATGACCACCAAAGGTCTATATATATGTGACTTGAAACACGAATTTGCTCAGAGTTTTTAACAACAACAAATCTTATTCTCTCAAAGAGCAAAAACATTTTATCCTCTTAAGAATTCCTTCGCCAATACACTTGCAATTCAATAAGGAATAATTGAGTGCTTAGATTGTACAATCTATCTCTTTCAAGAGAGATTCATTCTTCTCTTCTTTCTAAATTCTCAAAGGGAATTGAGAGATCGAGGGTCTCTTGTTGTAAAAGAATTCTGAGCACAAAGGATGGATTGTCCTTGTGTGTTCAGAACTTGTAAAAGGATTTTACAAGATAGTGGAATTCTCAAGCGGGTTTCTTGGGGACTGGACGTAGGCACTAGGGTGTGGCCGAACCAATATAAATCCGAGTTTGCACTTTCTCTTCCCTTAAACTCTTTTATTTATTATTGCTTTATATTTATATTCATATTGTTCTATTTGAATCATTATTTAAGAGTTCATTTTAAGGGAATTTGTAACTTGTATTGAAATTGAAATAGAATTTTAATTGGGGAAATAGTTTGCAATATCTTAATTCAACCCCCCTTCTTAAGATATTTGAGGCCACTTGTCTAATAGCGTGAACGATCGGTTGAATTTTATTTTAACAGTGATTAAACGAGATTACAACACAAATGATCGGTTGAAATTCATTTTATCATTTATTAGGCGAGATAACGGCTTAAATAAATGATTAAAGCACGTAAAATGGAAGAAAAGAAAATTGAAAGTGAACGAGATGAAGATGAAAGCAAACAAAACAAAAAATGAATTGAAAGTCTCGGATTCGAAAACTTATCGGTAGAAGAACGAGGAACGGATGAAGAATAGTGAAGAACGGCGGAAAACCTTCACGAATTTGCTCACGGAAACGTCTCGGAAGCGTTACGGAAGCACCTCGGCTTGGATTTTCTTCACGGAAATTTTTTTTTCACCCAAAACAGCTGAAATGCATAGCATAGGGGATAGGGACCCTTTGGAACAACCTCCCTTCGCCTATTTATAGGAAAAGGGGGGAGGAGGTTGCCACCCAGCTCGCCCAGGTGAGTTGGGTTGCTTCCTCCTTAAGTAAAGCTTCCAAAATGTTCTAGAAGGGCCTATATTCTAAAATTTGAAAATTTCTATTCGCACCCCCATCTTGATAAGTTCACCCCCCTTTCGTAATTTACGGAAAAGTTACGAAAGCTATACGAAAGCATATAGGACTTGATATTATTCTTTTTCCTCTTCCCTTTCACTAATATCAAGTGAAATATGCTTACCCAAGGTTTTCGAAAATTTTTCGGAAGCATTACGGAAGTCTCGGAAGCCCCGGAAGCCCAGACGAGCTAGGTTGCTTCCACCTTAAGCAAGGAAATTCCCAGAATCCTCTAGAAGGGCCCAGATTTGATAATTTCTATTTACATCCCCCATTTTACTAAATACACCCCTTTTGAGTTTTTATATCGATTTCTTTCCGAATGGATTACGCAACGATACTCTTTTTTCCCTCCAGAATGTTGCGGGACTTTACGGATTATGCAACAATGCTCTTTTTGACTTCGGGAATGTTGCAGAACTTTACGGATTGTGTAACAATGGTTGTTTTGACTTTTGAAATGTTGCGAAACTTTACGGGTTACACAACGATGGGTGTTAAACATTTTGAGGTGGTCAAGCGAAGGTCGAATGCCAACAAATAATGGTCCCCGGACGAAATTAGGGTATGACAGTTGCCCTTCTTTAATTATCTTTTATTGGAGATAAAAAGGAAGTAAAGATAAAACTCTAATTTCGTTCGAGCGGAACATCATTCAGCCGAGCAATATCCCAACTAGCAGAACCTGTCATTCATAAAGAATAAAAAAGGCATCAGGAGCGTCAGCAAAACTTCCATGCCTTGAAAGCGATAAAACAGGATAACCATGACGTTTCCACATGCTATCGAACTCGATCGTCCTTGCCTAGCAGAGAAAAATCTTGTGCGTCGTCGGACTTGAATGTCTCTGGATGAGGAAAGTAAAACCTACAAAGATTTTCAAAATAATCAGAATCGGACGACCAACATCATTCTGATATCATCGGACTCCTTCGCCTTGGTTGACAAAAGGTACGAATAAC
The DNA here is from genome assembly GCF_004193775.1 of Glycine soja. Lineage (NCBI taxonomy): Eukaryota > Viridiplantae > Streptophyta > Magnoliopsida > Fabales > Fabaceae > Glycine > Glycine soja. The sequence goes on from NC_041020.1 coordinate 13,265,006, forward strand.
CATAAAGTATCTCTGCATGTCATCGGACTCGCCGTCTCTGGATGACAAAGGTGCAGAAGATGATGTTAGTCTCTGCGTGTCAACGGGCTCGCTTTCCTCTGGTTAACAAAAGGTGCGGATAACCATAAGGTACACCCGCATCTCATCGGACTCGTCGTCTCTGGATGACAAAAGGTGCGGATAACCATAAGGTACCCCCGCATGTCATCGGACTCGTCGTCTCTGGATGAAAAAAGGTGCGGATAACCATAAGGTACCCCCGCATGTCATCGGACTCGCCGTCTTTGGATGACAAAAGGTGCGGATAACCATAAGGTACCCCCGGATGTCATCGGACTCGTCGTCTCTGGATGACAAAGGTGCAGAAAACGACGTTAGTCTCTGCGTGTAAACAGGCTCGCTTGCCTTTGGTTGACAAAAGGTGTAGATGACGGTGTTAGTCTCTGCGTGTCAATGGGCTCGCTTGCCCCTGGTTGACAAAAGGTGCAGATAACCATAAGGTACCCCCGCATGTCATCGGACTCGCCGTCTTTGGATGACAAAAGGTGCGGATAACCATAAGGTACCCCTGCATGTCATCGAACTCGCCGTCTCTAGATGACAAAAAGTGCGAATAACCATAAGGTACCCCCGCATGTCATTGGACTCGCCGTTTCTGGATGACAAAGATGCAGAATACGACGTTAGTCTCTGCGTGTCAACAAGCTCGCTTGCCTCTAGTTGACAAAAGGTGCCGATGACCACGTTAGTCTCTGCGTGTCAACGGGCTCGCTTGTCTCTGGTTGACAAAAGGTGCGGATAACCATAAGATACCCCCGCATGTCATCAAACTTGCCGTCTCTGGATGATAAAAGGTGCGGATAACCATAAGGTACCCCCGCATGTCATCGGACTCATCGTCTCTAGATGACAAAAGGTGCGGATAACCATAAGGTACCCCCGCATGTCATCGGGCTCGCCGTCTCTGGATGACAAAAGGTGTGAGACTAAAAATAGTCTCGGCGTTCTTTCACTAAAATGCGAACACGCTTTAGTAAAGAAACAAAAACCGCCAACTGATTAGAGAAAAATGTAATTTGGAGAAAAAAGATGTGTCTATTGGGGAAGAAGAGTATGCTGATGAAATTTTCTCATAACCACAAATGAGATTTTGATTTTTAGCGTCTCATTTCTGAACGACCATTTAGAGGAAACAACTGGGTCCAACAAAATAGAAGAAAATCACTCAAAGTGTATCAATCTCACACAGGTGAGTGTTTTATCCTAATTCTGAACCATAGATATGTCATGACTTGATTTTGCAAATCATTTCCTATCAAATCAAAGATTACATGCGTGATCATGGATCAATAGGACTTTTTCAGGAATGGTGTTTTTTTTTTGGGAAATTTGGCTGAGTGTTTTGGCCTTTTCCTTTTCTGTTTTTGTTTAGTGCGGGGTGAAAAAGTCACCGACGCACAGGATTTTGGTTGGCAATCAAAGGGAGAGGACCACTTCAAGTCGCGGTTTCCTTTCTTTTCTTATTTGCTTGTGACAATTCAAATATTGTCTGGTCTGAAGACCTTTCTGTATATTTCTTTTGTTTTCTTCCGATCTTCAATTGAGAACTTTTCTTTTTTTTTTGTTTGCTTTTGATCTTTGATCAGGAATTTCTCATTTTCTTTTGTTTTCTTCCGATCTTTGATCGGGAACTTTCTTTGTTCTAGAAGCGTGTTAGCAGCTCAATAGTGAATGACTTTTTTTTCTTGGGAGACCCCATTGTTCCTTCTTCCGAGGACAGGGATGGAAATTCTCATCCTAGGTCAAGGTTTATGGTGGTTTGAGGTCTTGGGTCAAAAGGCTTGCAGAACGACCGAACATGATGTATGTCAGGGTGTTGGTTTGGCCAGTGGTTCAGGGATAAAGGGGATGTCCCACATTTATTTCCATGACACACATATAACAATGATGATTTGGAGATTTTATGCAAAACTGGTCATGCATGCACCCATGTGTACACTCAAGCATCAAGTTTTTATGGTCATGTGACACTAGGGCTCAGGATTCATTTTTCCTATTTAAATCACCCCAGTGTTTCCAAAACATGTTCTTTTATCAATTCATGCATTCATCCGAGTCCATTTTGGGCGTTCGGGAAAATTTTCACAGCATTCACCCTTCAGGTGCATACACATTTTTTTTTCAAAAACTGGTTATGATCAATGAATCTTTTTCAAAGAAAACCTAGAAGTTATTTATTTTCAAAAGCGTGCTGGCTTTTCAGTCGAAAGATATATTTTTTTGTTCTTGGTTGTTTTTGTTTTTTTTTTTCTTTCTTTTTTTTAACAGCTTGTAACCTAGACACGGTTGATGCCGGAGATCACATCTTTTTTTCGAAAAAGGCGTGCGAATGAAAGTGCACAAGACCTACACATTCTTTTTTTGTGTTTCGGACAAATCATCGTAAAGTAAGTACGACCATATGCCAAAAGCAGTAAATTACTCACAATGCGACAGATAATTGCATGTGCAGTTCAATCACAATGGACATAATAATTGGAAGCAGATAATGTCAGATCACAAGGGAAATAACAGAATAATAGAATACTTGAAAATAGTAATTTTCAAATTTGGGTCCTTCTAGAGGTTTCTGGGCATTTTCTTGCTTAAGGTGGAAGCAACCTGGGCGAGCTAGCTGGCAACCACCTCCCCCGTTTTGTTAAAAAATGGGCTTCCGGGACACCCGTAATGCTTCCGTAAAATTCTCATAACCCTAAATAATCATATTTCACTTAATATGGGTGAGAAGGAAGAGAAAAAAGAAGAAAATCAAGTCCTATAGGCTTCCATAACTTTTCCATAAATTACGAAAGAATGGGGGTGAACTTATCAAAATAAGGGTGCAAATAGCAATTTTCAAATTTTGAATTGGGCTTCCAGACTATTTTTCGAAGATGGGTTGCTTCCTCCGGAAGCAACCCAGCTCGCCTAGGTGAACTGGGCAGCAACCTCCTCCCCCTTTTTCCTATAAAAAGGCAAAAGGGGGCTGTTCTAAGGGTCCCTGATCCACCTAGCTACGCATTTCAGCTGCTTTGGGTGAAAAAAATTGTTTCCGTGAAGAAAATCCAAGCCGAGGTGCGTCCGTAACACTTCCGAGATGTTTCCGTAAGCAAATCCGTGAAGGATTTCCTCCGTTTTTTACCGTTCTTCATCCGTTCTTCGTTCTTCAACGGGTAAGTTTCCAAATCCGAGACTTTTAATTCATTTCTTGTCTTTTTGGCTATCATCTTTATTCCGTTCACTTTCGGTTTCTTTTCTTCCGTTTTTAACGAGCTTTAACCGATCGTTTAAGCTGTTTTCTCGCCTAATAAATGATAAAATGAATTTCAACCGATCATTTGCGTTGTAATCTCGTTTAATCATTGTTAAGACAAAATCTAACCGATCGTTCACGTTGTAACCTCAGTTAAACCTAAAAAGGCAAAATAATAATAAAATAATCAAAATATCTTTAAATAAAATAATAAAAAAAATCGATCAGACGTTTTTGTTTGGAAGTTTCCTTGAATGAATTGACTAATAACCAAAGTGAAACTAAGGCTAAAATCAACTCACAAATCAAGTTTTGTCCGCAAAAATCACTGAAAACCGTTTTAAGGTCCAACGCCTTAAACGGTCCTCTTTGCTTTTATCGGTTAACACGGACTGTTCAAAAGCATAAAAATCAACTCATCACTTTACTGCCTTAGAGAGAACTACGTAGGTCTGATTTCCTTATCACAATTGAGGAATACGTAGGAGCAAGGGAAACACCCTTGTCGACCACAAAAAAAGATAAAAAATACAAAAAAGGCATAAAAAACGTAAAAGGGAAATAAAACAAATTGAAGTCATGTTTGCACACTTGATTAAAGACTGTCGTCCCTTGTGACGGGCGCATGGGGTGCTAATACCTTTCCCGTGCATAAATACAACTCCCGAACCTTTCACACTTAAAGTTCGTAGACCACGCCTTTCCGGTTTTTCCGACGTTTTCCTCGAATAAACGTTGGTGGCGACTCCGCGCATTTTCCTTTCATGGAAGACGCACCCGTGAGCCCTCCTGTCGCCCTCCCGTTGAAGGGTAGGTTGCGACAGTTGGCGACTCCACTGGGGACTGTTTTTAGAGAGTTAGGCCAATCAATTAGTGTGCATTCCTTCCCATGACTTCTCCTTTGTTCTTTTTTTCTTTATCTTATTCCTTATGCTCTTGTACATATGAACTCTTCAATGCTTTTAGTGTGTTTTTAAATGTATGCATGAGATAGATATTTATTCATTTGATGCACACAAACACCAACATTATTTGCACACACGGTGAGTTGAAAAGGGGCCCTATACCCGGGTACACGGGAACATAAGGAGTGGAGGTGAATCTGTGGTCATTCTAGGTCTCCAACTTGCTTGATAACAGTGAATCCTCATCTAGTGTTTTTCTCTTTGATAACATATTGTTGCTGGTAGTCCCTACTGCCACAATATGTTCTTCGAAGGGGATGATACCTCTAGAAACCATCAAGAGAGATATGACCACCTTGGGAATTATCACTAAAAGGCCTTTTAGTTCCACCCGTGTAGGTTCCTAAAATAGGGGCACAAAGTGAGCATGCTACGTGCCTTTTAAACACTACCATGCATATAACCTAAATGTCATGTACGCCTTTGCTGTATGATTATTTGTGGATATTGCCATATTGTGTACATCCCCGTGTTATGCTTTTGCGCGTCTACATCATGTCGTCATGCACGCGTTGTATGTTGGTCTCGTCTTTTGTCACGGGAGGCTGGAAGGTCCATATCACCTTCTTAACTGTACACATGGGGCATTGCGCCCCCTAATGCGCAAGTAAGAAGAGATAATTTTCCGGGCTCTCGTGTCCGTAAATGCATTCATATCATGCATCGCATAAACATCTCTTCGTGGCATCATAATGAACATATCGTTCTTGCAATTGTCCGTTATCATATTCCAGCTTCACATTTTCCATGAGTCATTGCATCATCATGCATATGCGTTCAACATAATTTTTGTTCTACAAACTGCATACCTTTTATTTTCATGTTTGCTCATGCATGATCCTTGCATTTTCCTCTACAAAACAAAAACAAAAAAAAGGGGGAAGCGTGAAAATTCACACTACATTCTTAGTTGCATGTGTTAGGTACCATGAGCCAACCATGTTGGGATCATAAACCCATTTCTAAAAAAAAACACAACAACAAAACAAAATGATTGAGCATGGTACCTAATGAGTGGTTAACTAGGAAATGATGTTTCTTCGGGCATCTCAATCTCATAATTACATTTTCCATGCATAGCTTAAAGTATTCCCGAGTCTTTCATCTCTATGAAATATTGTTGAAGTATTGGTGATCATAATTGCCATTCCTTGGATTATAGGATTGAACCAAGCTCATGCTTTTACGAAAAGGTTCATCAAGTCAAGTTGAAGTATGGAAGTAACCATCTTGCAAAAAATTGGGGCAAAAGATGGATCGAGTTACATCGCTGCTTCATCTACTGCCAAACACATTTAGGACTGTTGATGTCCTTGCTACTTCCAGTTTCACCTTGACAAAGATGTAATGGACCATGTTAAAAATCTAAATTGATTCAACCCCATGTCCTGCGTAAAAATTTGCAATACTTCAACTATGCATCATTCACATACATCCATGCATTTCATTGGTTGCATTGTTCATTGCATTCTTTCCTTGAAAAAAAAACGAACTTAATCATTGTTATAAAAAAGAAAAGAACATGCTTTACGGTGCCCTTACCGAACCCGTGCTAGAGCTAGAGTAATGGGTAAAGTAGAGGAGGTGCAACAGCAGATGAAGGCCGACATGGAGGCCATGAAAGAGCAAATGGCCACAATGATGGAGGCCATAATGAGCATGAAGAAGATAATGGAAGCCAATGCGGTTGCAATTGTCGCTACCAGCGTTGTTGCTAAGGTGAACCCGATGCCCCCATCTGACCTTAACCAAATGAATAATCCAACCTCAGATATGGTAGGCAAAGATTTGGGAAGTACGGGCAGCCCCCATTATGCACAAATTCAAAACAAGCATGCCTTCCAACCATATGGCTTGCCTCCCAACTATACACCACCCAATGTGGCATACATTCCCAATGAGGATGTCAATAACTCCGCTCCCACACTCATTGAGATCTGACAACCTCATCATGTACATGTCTCTTAAACCGTGGGAGAGACACATGAAATTCCCTACCATAATCTAGTGGACTTCGAGCCTTGCCTCAAATATGCCACTGAAGGGCAAGCAGTTGGTGGTATACCCCTGCAAAACACTTTGGGGGGTGATCGAGGCCGTACCCGAATCAAATAAACATGAAAATGCAGTAACTAGGAAGTGATCCTAGGTCGTTTCCCAATGAGCAATGATAAACCAAATGTTCATAATATACTTGCGCAGTAACAGTAATGATTGGGGGGGGTTGTTTGTTTTGTGATTAAAGAGCAGAACAAGTAAACTGGAATATGAAACTACTAATATTAAAAACGGGTTGTTTCCTCTGATTCAGAAGCCATTCTCTTATCGTGGGTTATGGAGAATTTGTCCCTAACAGTCAACCACTTAATCCAACCCTATTTCAATTTACTAAGCGAAAATCAACTTAGGGTTGTCAATACGTGATTAGGCACCACATACACTAGTTAGCCCTTCGTCCATTAAGCATGAACGCAAGTTAGGCTCAGAGGAAATTAATCAAACACGAAGCGTTCACTGATTAATGTTCACGAATTTGGGATAACTGGTGAAGGAAAAACTGCCAGGAAACCACATTACAAACGAAACCTCAAAGAGAGTTGAGCTTCGTCCTAAAAAAGAAACAACACCAGAAAAACTAGCCTTCCATAGATTCAAACAGAAAACACAAATGAAACATTAAGCAGAAACGTAAATGAAACAGAAACGTAAATGAAAGTAGAAGAAGAAGCAAGAACGAAATTGTAATTAGAAGCAGAAAATGGAAAATTGCATTAAGAACGAAAACAGTAGCCTTAGAACAGAAAAACGTAGAAACCTAAAACAAAAGCTCTGAATAATAAAATAACATAATAGCCTTGCACGAATCCCAAGGCTGATATTTAAAATGAGTCACTCAAAGTCACTGGGCCCTATTACAATACTCTGGCCCAAAACGAAATAAACACTGAACAACATAAAATAAAATTGCGAAATTTCCTAATTAGAAATTAACTAAGGTAAGCGCTGCTTTATTTGCCCTCTTCAAGTCCATAACCAAAATCCGGATTAAGCCCAATGTTTCATTAATTCCTGAAATCGGATTAAAAACATCAAATTAGCTAAATGAGCCCAAATAATAAAACTGCCTGATTAATTGACAATTAAGACCAATCAGTAATTAAAATGGTGCAAAAAAGGTTTAGAAAATAGAAGAAAATGATGGCACATCAGAGGGCCCTTAGTATCACCCACAACTACACCTCTTGCATTCCACAACAAGTAAAAAGCCTCATGCTATGGCAGAATTGGAAAAGTTGGATCATCTAGAGGAAAGGCTCAGGGCCATTGAAGGAGGTGAAGATTATGCCTTTGCTAACCTAGGAGAGTTGTTCCTAGTACCCAATATCATCACCTTTAGCACAAACCAAAACACCAACCAAGAAATGAATTTTGCAGCGAAAAAGCCTGTAGAATTCACCCCAATTTTGGTGTCCTATGCTGACTTGCTCCCATATCTACTTGATAATTCAATGGTAGCCATAACCCCATCCAAGGTTCATCAACCTCCATTTCTCCGAGAATACGACTCGAACGCAACGTGTGCTTGTCATGGAGAAGCCCCGGGGCGTTCCATTGAGCATTGTAGGGCCCTGAAGCGTAAGGTGCAAGGTCTAATTGATGCGGGCTGGCTGAAATTTGAGGAGAATCGCGTGTAAATCCTGACATTGACTAGAGATGCCACACATGGGGCAATTTTGAAAGCTGTTGTTAGATGTCTCTAATGACTCATCAGGATTTTCAAGTTTATACCATTATTGTAAACCACAGTTACAATGCTAAATAAAATGGATAAATTTGATATCTTTGTCCCTCATCCTCTCACAAACGCATCTTTGCTTATTCAACTTTCACCGGAATGTGGGTGCAAACCATTGGTCTGTTTGCTCAAGCAACCTGCGCTCCTGAGTTTGGACTTCCAAGACCGTTCAATCAGAAATTACTCGTGCTACACATTTGGTGAGCGTGCCGTAAAACGATGAGCAAAACAAATAAGTTCAAAAAGAAAAAGAAAAAGGCATTTGATTGACTGTGTTTTCAAGTAAAAATATAGACATTCAAGTGAGCTCATTTTATCATTCCTGAAAGTTTGTCTATTTTAGAGGGAAGTGAGTTATCAAGAATAGGAGTCATTTGACTTAATCCGTCAATCGAAAAATCCTTCAACTGTTTCTCGTCCTTGAAAGTCCTTTTTGAGAATCAGTTGCTTCTTTTATTCTTCCTTGCTACAAGGTTGTGAAAACATGACAACGATTGATACCTCAAAGCCCTACACTGGGGCAATGAGGGGCACCATGCATAAACCTCAAGCAAGCCTAGGGGAAGATTAGAAGTTTTCACCCAATAGGTTCCCTGCTACAAGGTCATGACGAAAGACAACGATTGATACCTCAAAGCCTTACACTGGGCAATGAGAGACACCGTGCATGAGCCTCATGCGAACCTAGGGGAAGATCAAAAGTTCTCCTCCATCTATGTTTTTTTAAACAAAAAAAGAGGGGAAAAACCCTAGGATTTCAATGGATTAATTAAACATCAAACGACTCCATTGTCGTCACTCCAAAATGGTCAAGTGACTAAATCAAACAGAACATACACTCTGAGGGAGTTCCCGGATAGATTTGCAAAAGATAGGATGAGGTTGCATGGACTATCCCCTTTTTCAAAAGGACAGTTAATCTGTGTTTTCCAAAAAAAAATCAAATCAAAATCAAAATAGGGAAAGAATGTCATGAACATTGTACAACTTTCCATTACATTGCATTGTTTCATATGACGTCCGCATTTACCAAGTTTCACGACAAAGGTTGCATGCATCTGCATCCCTAAAAATCATGTTAACTGCATAGATTTCCTACATCTAATGTCCAATCTTTTGAAATTGGGATGACTGGCCCTCTCAATGAGTCAATCTCTTGCTTTCTCATAAGGGTGGACCCTTGGGTACTAGTACCTATCACCTTTAGAGGACTACACATCCTCGCCATCAGAGGGTTGCACGCCCTCACCTTCGGAGGACTACACGTCCTCACCTTCAGAGGGCTACACACCCTCACCTTTAGAGGGCTGCAGGTCCTCACCATCAGAAGGCTGCACGCCCTCACCTTTAGAGGACTGCACATACTCACCTTCAGAGGACTACACGTCCTCACCTTCAGAGGGCTGCATGTCCTCACCATCAGAGGGTTGCACGTCCTCGCCTTCAGAGGACTACGCGTCCTCGCCTTCAGAGGGCTGCATGTCCTCACAATCAGAGGGCTGCACGTCCTCACCTTCAGAGGACTACACGTCCTCGCCTTCAGAGGGCTGCATGTCCTCTCCATCAGAAGGCTGCACGTCCTCACCTTCAGAGGGCTGCACGTCCTCACCTTCAGAGGGCTGCATGTCCTCACCATCAGAGGGTTGCACGTCCTCACCTTTAGAGGGCTGCATGTCCTCACCTTCAGAGGGCTCCACGTCCTCACCTTCAGAGGACTAGACCTCGTCGCCTTCAGAGGGCTGCACGTCCTCACCTTCAGAGGGCTGCACGTCCTCACCTTCAGAGGACTAGATGTCCTCGCCTTTGGAGGACTACACGTCCTTGCCATTGGAGGGTTGCATGCCCTCACCTTCAGAGGACTACACGTCCTCACCATCAAAGGGTTGTATGCCTTTACCTTCAAAGGAGAACACGTCCTTGCCATCAGAGGGCTGCATACCCTCACCTTCAGAGGATTACACGTCCTCATCTTCAGAGGGCTGCACACCCTCGCCATCGGAGGGCGACATGCCCTCACCTTCAGAGGGCTGCAGGCCCTCGCCTTTAGAGGACTACTCGTCCACGCCATCAGAGGGCTGCACGTCCTCACCATCAGAGGGCTGCACGTCCTCACCTTCAGAGGGCTTCACGTCCTCACCTTTAGAGGGTTGCACACCCTCGCCTTTAGAGGACTAGGCATTCTCGCTTTTAGAGGACTAGACGTCCTCATCTTCAGAGGGCTGCATGCTTTCACCATCAGAGGGATGCACGTCCTCATCTTCAGAGAGCTGCACACCCTCGCCATCGGAGGGCGGCATGCCCTCACCTTCAGAGGGCTGCACGCCCTCGCCTTTAGAGGACTACTCGTCCATACCATCAGAGGGCTTCACGTCCTCACCATCAGAGGGCTGCACGTCCTCACCTTCAGAGGGCTGCACGTCCTCACCTTTAGAGGGTTGCACACCCTCGCCTTTAGAGGACTAGGCGTTCTCGCCTTTAGAGGACTAGATGTCCTTGTCTTCAGAGGGCTGCATGCTTTCACCATCAGAGGGATGCACGTCCTCATCATCAGAGGGCTGCACGTCCTCACCATCAGAGGGCTGCACGTCCTCACCTTCAGAGGGCTGCACGTCCTCGCCTTCAGAGGACTACACGTCCTCACCTTTAGAGGGTTGCACACCCTCGCCTTTAGAGGACTAGGCGTTCTCGCCTTTAGAGGACTAGACGTCCTCGTCTTCAGAGGGCTACATGCCCTCACCTTCAGAGGACTACACGTCCTCACCTTTAGAGGACTACATGTCCTCGCCTTCAGAGGACTACACGTCCTCGCCTTCAGAGGGCCACACGCCCTCGCCTTCAGAAGACTACCTATCCTCGCCTTCAAAGGACTACACGTCCTCGCCATCAGAGGGCTGCACACTCTCGCCTTCAGAGTGCTACACACCCATGCCTTTAGAGGGATGCACGCCCTTGCCTTTAGATGGCTACACATCCTCACTTTCAGAAGGCTCCACATTTGCGCCTTAAGAGAATTTAAGGTCCTCTGCCCTTAAATGCTTAACCGAGACTTGTGCTCTGGGTTACGGGGGCTAGTAGTTTCCTTTTATCAGTTCAGTTCCTGGGCCACCCCCTAATCCTGGAGGAGGGCCAACTATGCGAGCACAACTAGAGGAGGAGGCTATCGTACAATCACTATGCATACTGGGGCAAGATTTCACCCGTGCCGTTACAAAGAGACGAGTGCGGATCATGTGCACCAACATGACCACTCTTACACAGATATAGATGACGTTGCCACTTTGCAACATTCTGCCCAGCGACCACAATGCCGATCTCTCAGTTGGTCTGTGCCATCGTGACATAGGTAAGTATGCACATTGCTCAACTAATTTCTGATGTCGTCCACTATTTGCAGGGGTCGCGCCCACAAGACACCCAGTGGACCCGGAGTAGTCCAACAGGGCCCAGGGGTTTCCAGCTCGGGTTACGGGTCTCTTTCAGTCCTACAGGGTGTCCGTCCCCCCATCAAGGTCATACCATCGTGACATAGGTAAGTATGCACTTCTCTCAACTGATTTCTGATGTCATCTATTGTTTGCAGGGATCGCGCCCGCAAGACACCCAATGGACCCGGAGAAGTCCAACAGGGTCTTGGGGTTTCTAGCTTTGATTATGGGAATTTGTCAGTTCTACGAAGCGCCCGTCGCCCCCAACAAGGTCATTAGGCCACCCATTAACCGGGCTTTCATCAAGAATTACTGCGCCCCCAGGCTGGCGCAGGGCGAGACACCACAACAACCTGGGGATGGCTGACAGCGGGCAATAGGCACACCGCCACCACCTCTAGAGTTCACCTCAGCTCATCCATAAAAAGGTTAGAGTGTTGCCTACGACACATGGCCGACCAATAGGCGACCAATTCCAGAGCCAAAGGTAAGCAAAGTACTAGGTCCGTGGTTGACAAGTCATCACGCGTCCAGCTCAAGACGTTAAAGAAGCGCTACTAGGAGGCAACCTAGTACCTTTTAAATCTCTGCTTTTCATTTGATCACCTTTGTTTCTCCAGTCATAGTAGGACACACCTAGTTGTTCATGATCCTAGGAATTTAAATAAAACAAGCATAAGTTCGGAAGGTAGTCATACCTCACAAAATATATATATATATATATATATATATATATATATATATATGTATGTTTAGGTAGCAAGATACCTTGGATATGCATGTATATAGCAAAAATACCTCACAAAATATATATATGTATGTTCAGGTAGCAAGATACCTTGGATATGCATGTATGTGGCAAAAAATACCTCACAATATATATATACACATGTTTAGGTAGCAAAATACCTCATGAAAAAAAAAAACAAAAACAAAAACAAAAAGAGAACAAAAAATATATCTTTCGGCTGAAAAGCCAACATGCTTTTGAAGAGAAATAACTTCCAGCTTTTCTTTGAAAAAAGATTCACTAATCATAACCAGTTTTTTGAAAAAAATGTGTATACACCTGAAGGGTGAATGCTATGAAAATTTTCCCGAACGCCCAAAATGGACTCGGATGAATGCATAAATTGATAAAGGAGCATATTTTGGAAACACTGGGTTGACTTAAAATAGGGAAAATGAATCTTGAGCCCTAGTGTCACATGACCATAAAAACTTGATGCTTGAGTGTCCACATGGGTGCATGCATGACCAGTTTTGCATAAAATTTCCTAATCATCATTGTTGCATGTGTATCATGGAAATAATGTGGGGCATCCCCTTTATCCCCGAACCGCTGGCCAAACCCTGACATATATCATGACCAGCCGTTCTACAAGCCTTGAGCCAAAATCCCAACTTATCATAAACCTTGACCCAGGGTGAGAATGTCAATCCTTGCCCTCAGAAGAAAATAAAAAAAGGAAAATTCCCAATCAAAGAGTGGGAGAAAGCAAAAAAAGAAAGAAAATTCCCAATCAAAGAGTGGGAGGAAAAAAAAGAAAAATTCCCAATCAAAGAGTGGGAGAAAGCAAAAAAGAAAGAAAGTTCCCGATCAAAGATCGGAAGAAAATAGAAGAAACATGCAGAAAGGTCTTTTGGACCAGACAATATCTGAACAATACAGAATTGTCACCAAGTAAACGAAAAAAGAAAGGAAACCACGACCTAAAGTGGCCCTCTCCCTTTGATTGCCAACCAAAATCCTGTGCGTCGGTGACTTGTTCACCTCACACTAAACAAAAACAGAGAAGAAAAAGGCCAAGAACACTCAAAGCCAAAATTCCCACAAAGAAAAATCTCAAGAAAAAGTCCTATTGATCCATGACCACGCATGTAATCTTTGATTTGATAGGAAGTGATGCAATCCTACCCCGCAAGGGTATTGGATAGAAGACTCCAAGTAGATTGAGCCAAAGATCCAAGGGAAGGCCCTAGGGTTCTCATGAGCCTTAGGGTAGATTTCGAGCCCATGGGCTAAGTATGAGCCCGCTTATCTTTGTAAATATTAGAATAGGTTTTTCCTTCTTTTGGGCCTTGTATTTTGGCCATTCTAGTAGTATAGGGTTTTAGCCTTGTATTTCGAGGCATTTTGAGTAGTCTTTGTAGTAGGGATTTTTTTTTGTATTTTCATGTATTTTGTCATGGGGGTGAGCTTAGCTATTATAGGGGGTGCGTAGCTAAGCTCTAGCTTCTTTAGGAATCTTCTTAAGGAAGCTTCTCAAGGAGGTGAGCTTAGTTATGAGAGGGGTGTGTGTATTTAAGCTCTAGCTTCTCAAGGAAGTTTTCTCAAAGAAGTTTCTCAAGGAAGTTTTCTCAAGAAAGCTTCTCAAGGAAGCTACCTAGTCTATAAATAGAAGCATGTGTAACACTTGTTGTAACTTTGATGAATGAGAGTCTTGTGAGACATACTTCAAAGTTCCACTTCTCTCCCTCTTTTATTCCTTCAATTTCGTGCTCCCCCCTCTCTCTTTCTCTCCCTCTTTCTTTTCCTCCATTGAAGCATCCTTCCAAGCTTCTTATCCAAGGCTCATCTTGGTGGTGAAGCTCTTTCTTCCATGGCTTATTCCCTAGTGGATGGCGCCTCCTCTCACCTCTTCTCCTTTGTCTTCCGCTGCATCTCCATGGTGGAAAATCATCATTAAAGGACCTCATTGAAGCTCAAAGATCTAGCCTCCATAGAAGCCCCACAAGCAATCTTCCATCAGGAAGTGATTTGCAAAATCAAGTCATGACATATCTATGGTTCAGAATTAGGATGAAACACTTACCTATGTGAGATTGATACACTTTGAGTGATTTTCTTCTATTTTTGTTGAACCCAGTGCTTCCTCTAAATGGTCGTTTAGAAACGAAATGCTAACATCCAAAATCTCATTTATGGTTATGAGAAAATTTCATCAGCATACTCTCCTTCCCCGATAGACACATTGTTTTTCATCCAAAAAACATATGTTGCTCTGATCAGTTGGAAGTTTTTTCTCTTTACTAGAGCATGTTCGCATTTTAGTGAAGAAAACACCGAGACTATTTTTAGTCTCACAGTTAACAAGAACTACGTAGGTCTGAGTTCCTCATCACAAATTGAGGATACGTAGGAGCAAAAGCCCTGCTTTTGTCGACCACCCCACCTTTTGTTACAGTGACCCAAGAGTCCGGTGGCATGTGAAGCCACATGATCGTGGAATCCCTAGATTCGTATTCTTTTCATTTTTATGTTTCATCATTTATCATTTGCATGTTATCTTGTTTCTATGACTTGAGGGACTAACGTTTGTTTTTGTTGTTTCTTTTTTCGATTGTCATTTGTTTTGTGCATACATTTTGTTTGGATTTTTGCGTTAGTGCTTATTTCGTTATTGTCGATAATATTTATTGAAATTCTGGAACCGTGTAGAGTTTTCATTTAGGAACGTCATCCTAAAATAAAACGAACAAACGTCATAATAACGCCAAGAATAGAGAAAGAAAGAGACGTTGTGAACAAAATGTCATATATGTATATAAAGAAAAGAAAAGAAATTTTTTTATATAAAATGTGTGAAAAGAAATTCTTGTATATGAGTAATGAGTGTATATAAAGGAAATTTTTATATGAAACAATGAATGTATATTGAAAAGGGGAAAAGAAATCTTTGAAAAGGAATAGAGATTTTATATAGACCATGTCGGTATAGAGAGAAAGAGTTTTTCAATGCGTGTGTACATAAAGAAAAACGTTTTTTTCGTGTATAGGAACGTAGGTGTATAGAAAAAAAAAGCTTTTCTCATAGATAGCGATGGATGTATAGTTTTTTGCAAACATGCATAAGAAAAAAATGAAACAAAAAGAAAAGATAAAGAAAGACCTCGAAGGTCGGCATGTTATGGTCATAAGAAGCACAAATCATTCGTAGAGAGCAAACATATCTTTTGGAAACAAGAAATTGACGCTAAGAGTTTATTTTCCAAAATAACCGAGATAAGAATGGATGGATTCGTTGAACCAATGAAAGAACATAATTTGGAAACGTTGGGTCTACTTGCGTAAATAATAAGCCTTAGTATCACAATGCCATAAACTGGATGCTTGAGTACCCACCT
Source organism: Glycine soja (assembly GCF_004193775.1). Taxonomy (NCBI): domain Eukaryota; kingdom Viridiplantae; phylum Streptophyta; class Magnoliopsida; order Fabales; family Fabaceae; genus Glycine; species Glycine soja. Next base: position 13,280,612 of record NC_041020.1, read on the forward strand.
AGTTGTATGCATGACTAATTTTGCACGTTGTTTCCAAATCATCATTGTTACGCGTGCCTCGTGGAAATAATATGGAAGTTTAACCCGAAATCGACACCTTGACACATGAATTTGTTTTGCCCCAAATATCAAAGTCGGGCACGCACAATGAAAAGACCATGTTGAGACACAACCTTAAGCTACTTTGAACCTTGGCCCATGAAGAGAATCCTCACCCTTTCCCCCGAAGAAGAGGACAGCAGAATCTCCTCAAGGGAGAGCGAATAATGAATGCTAAAACCCGAATTCCCAATCAAAGATCGGAAGGAAAAAAAAGGGAAAAGAAATGAAAAGAAGGAAAAGGAAGAAACGAAAAGAAAGAAAAGAAAAGGAAAAGAAGGATTCCCGATCAAAGATTGGAAGAAAGTAAAAAGGAAAGGATCGGAGGAAAACAAAATAATTCCCGACCAAGAAAGAGAACAGAAGATCTTTGGACCAGATAAATTTTTGGCGAGGTAAATGACCGCCGGCAAAGGGAAAACCCATTTTGACGTAGTTCTTCCTTTGGGATTGCCATTCAAGGTTGCTTCCGACTGGCGATGTCCCGCCCCACATAAACAAAGAGGAAAAGACCGAAACACCCAGCTTCCTCTCCAAAAACACTACCCTCGAGAAAATTCTATTGATCCGTGATCGCGCGTGTAATCTTTTGGTTCGATAGGAAATCATATGCAAAATAAAGTCATGGTGCAGTTATGGTTTGGAATTAGGGTAAAACACTTACCTGTGCGAGTTTTTATACACCTTGAGTGATTTTATTCCCAGTTTCAGTTTGACCCGACGTTTCCCTTGAATGTTCATTTAAAACCTAAATGTTGACATCCTACCCTTCATTTTCGGTTACAAGGAAAACTATTTTGGCGTAAGCATATTGTTTCTCTAAAATATGGTGCTCTCGTGAATGATTTATTTTTTCCTTGCTAAAGCATGTACGCCTTTTAGGTGAAAGAACCCGGTGGACCATTCGGTCCTAAAATCAAATCTTATTTGGAGCCCCATGAATTGATTGCCATTCATGCATCCTCCACCATCGAGTCCGGAGCCCCACGAATTGATTGCCTAGCGCTATTCGTGCATCCTCCACCATCAAGTCTTATTCGGAGCCCCATGAATTGATTTCCATTCATGCATCCTCCACCATCGAGTCCGGAGCCCCACGAATTGAGTGCCTAGCGCTGTTTGTGCATCCTCCACCATCAAATCTTATTCGGAGCCCCATGAATTGATTGCCATTCATGCATCCTCCACCATCGAGTCTGGAGCTCCACGAATTGATTGCCTAGCGCTGTTCGTGCATCCTCCACCATCAAATCTTATTTAGAGCCCCATGAATTGATTGCCATTCATGCATCCTCCACCATCGAGTTCGGAGCCCCATGAACTGATTGCCTAGTGTTGTTCATGCATTCTCCATCATCGAGTTCGAAGTCCCATGAATTGATTGCCTAACGTTGTTCATGCGTTCTTCGTTATCAAGTACGGAGCCTCCGGTGAGGGGAAAATACGGTTTTTGTTATTTTCCCAATCGGTTCCTTCACCAAACATGTGTATACGTGTATATTAATTTATTTTTTTGTTTGTTTTGTTTTGTGTTGTGCAGAGAAAGAAAAAGGAGAGACGGGAGTCAATTATTTCAAATCGTTTTGGTTGGAACTATTGTGATTAAGATCAATTAAATCCCTATGATGGGCAAAGGATGGCCTTCAGGAATCATCATAGATTAAATACGGAAAAGGCTAAGACGGACGAAATCAGTGTCTTATCTTTACTTTCCTCCTATCTCCGATAAAAGGTAAGTAAAGAGGGGCAACTGTCATACCCTAAATTTGTCCGGGGACCATTGTTTGATGGCATGCAACCTTCGCTTGACCACTTCGAGGAACTTGACACCCATCGTTAAGCAATCCGTGAAGTTTCGCGACATGTCGGGAGTCGAAAGGAAACATTATTGCGTAATCCGTAAAGTTTCGTAACCTTCCAGAAGCCGAAGAAGGGATGGTTGCGTAATCCGTAAAGTTTCGTGACATTACGGAAAGAAAACAAGTATCGTTACGTAATTTGTGAAGTTCCGTAACGTTACGGAAAAAGAATCAGCAAAAAAGGGGCAATGAGGGGTGTATTTAGTAAAATGGGGGGTGCAAATAGTAATTTTCAAATCTGGCCCTTCTAGAGGTTTCTGGGCATTTTCATGCTTAAGGTGGAAGCAACCTAGCTTGCCTGGGCGAGCTAGGTGGCAACCACCTCCCCCATTTTGTTAAAAAATGGGCTTCCGGGACACCTGTAACGCTTCTGTAAAATTCCCATAACCCTAAATAAGCATATTTCACTTAATATGGGTGAGAAGGAAGATAAAAAAGAAGAAAATCAAGTCCTATAGGCTTCTGTAACTTTTCCGTAAATTACGAAAGAAGGGGGTGAACTTATCAAAATTGGAAGGGGTACAAATAGAAATTTTCAAATTTTGAATTGGGCCTTCCAGACTATTTTTCCAAAGAAGAAATCCAGCTCGCCTGGGCGAGCTGGGCAGCAATCTCTTCCCCCTTTTTCCTATAAAAAGGCAAAAGGGGACTGTTATAAGGGTCCCTGATCCCCTTGGCTATGCATTTCAGCTGTTTTGGGTGAAAAAAATTGTTTCCGTGAAGAAAATCCAAGCCGAGGTGCTTCCGTAACACTTCCAAGATGTTTCCTTAAGCAAATCTGTGAAGGTTTTCCTCCGTTCTTCACCGTTCTTCATCCGTTCTTCGTTCTTCAACGGGTAAGTTTCCAAATCCAAGACTTTTAATTCATTTCTTGTCTTTTTGGCTTTCATCTTTATTCCGTTCACTTTCGATTTCTTTTCTTTCATTTTTAATGAGCTTTAACCGATCGTTTAAGCTTTTTTCTCGCCTAATAAATGATAAAATGAATTTCAACCGATCATTTGCGTTGTAATCTCGCTTAATCACTGTTAAGACAAAATCTAACCGATCATTCACGCCGTAACCTCGGTTAAACCAAAAAAGGCAAAATAATAATAAAATAATCAAAAATATCTTTAAATAAAATAATAACAAAAATCTATGAGATGTTTTTCTTTGGAAGTTTCCTTGAATGAATTGACTAATAACCAAAGTGAAACTAAGGCTAAAATCAACTCACAAATCAAGCTTTGTCCGCAAAAATCACTGAAAACCGTTTTAAGGTCCAACGTCTTAAACGGTCCTCTTTGCTTTTATCGGTTAACACGGACCGTTCAAAAGCATAAAAATCAACACATCAATTTACTGTCTTAGAAAGAACTACGTAGGTCTAATTTTCTTATCACAATTGAGGAATACGTAGGAGCAAGGGAAACACCCTTGTCGACCACAAAAAGATAAAAAATACAAAAAAGGCATAAAAAGACATAAAAAACGTAAAAGGGAAATAAAACAAATTAAAGTCATGTTTGCACACTTGATTGAAGGTTGCCGTCCCTTGTGACGGGCGCATGGGGTGCTAATACCTTCCCCGTGCATAAATACAACTCCCGAACCTTTCACACTTAAAGTTCATAGACCACGTCTTTCCGGTTTTTCCGACATTTTCCTTGAATAAAAGTTGGTGGCGACTCCGCGCATTTTCCTTTCATGGAAGATGTATCCATGACCCCTCGCGTTGCCCTCCCGCCAAAGGGTAGGTTGCGACAATAGGGGACTGATGACCCTACTGGGGGCGAAGGGCATTCTGTAGAACTGACAGAGGCCCATAATTAGAGCTGGAAACCCCAGGACCCTGTTGGACTTCTCCGGGTCCACTAGGTGTCTTACGGGGGCGATCCCTGCAAACAATTGATGACATCATAAATCAGTTGAGCGATGTGTATACTTACCTATGTCACGATGGTATAACCTTGCTGGGGGGGACGGGCACCCTGTAGGACTGACTGAGGCCCGTAACCAGAGCTGGAAACCCCAGGGCCCTGTTGGACTTCTCCGGGTCCACTGGGTGTCTTGTGGGCGCGATCCCTGTAAATAGTAGATAACATCAGAAATCAGTTAAGCCACGTGCATACTTACCTATGTCATGACGGCACAAATTAACTGATACTTCCACAGGGGGAGATCGGCATTGTGGTCGCTGGGCAAAATGTTGCTAAGTAGCAACGTCATCCATATCTGTGTAAGAGTGGTCATCTTGGTGCGCATGATCCGCACTCGTCTCTTTGCAGCGGTGCGGGTAAAATCTTTCCCCAGTATGAATAGTAGTTGCGCGATAGCCTCCTCCTCTGGTTGTGCTCGCACAGTTGGCCCTCCTCCAAGATCAGGGGGTGGCCCATGAACTGATAAAAGGAAACTACTGGCCCCTTAACCGGGAGTGCAAGTCTCCGTTAAGCAATAAGGGCAGAGGACCTTAAATTATCTTAAGGTGCGGATGTAGAGCCCACTGAAAGTGAGGACGCGTAGCCCTCTAAAGGCGAGGGCGTGCAACCCTATGAAGTTAAGGACGTGATGCCATTTTAAGGCGAGGGCATGTAGTCCTCTGAAGGCGAGGGCGTGTAGTCCTCTGAAGGTGAGGGTGTGTAGCCCTCTGAAGGCGAGGGCGTGTAGTCCTTTGAAGGCGAGGGCGTGTAGTCCCCTGAAGGCGAGAGCGTGTAGTCCTCTAAAAGCAAGGGTGTGTAGCCCTCTGAAGACGAGGAAGTCCTATCGTTTGACGGTGAGGACGTCTAGCCCTATGAAGGCGAGGGCGTGAAGTGCTCTGAAGGCGAGGGTGTGCAGCCCTCTAAAGGCGAGGGCATGTAGTCCTCTGAAGGCGACGACATGTAACCCTATAAAGGCGAGGGGGTGTAGCCATCTGAAGGTGAGGACGTGTAGCCCTCTGAAGACGAGGACGTGTAGTCCTCTGAAGGCAAGGACGTGTAGTCCTCTAAAGGCGAGGGCGTGCAGTCCTCTAAAGGCAAGGACGAGTCGTCCTCTGAAGGCGAGGTCGTGTAGTCCTCTGAAGGCGAGGGCATGTAGCCCTCTGAAGGTGACAACGTGTAGCCCTCTGAAGACGACGATGTGTAGTCCTTTGAAGGCAAGGACGTACCCTCCTATGAAGGCGAAGACATGAAGCCCTCTCAAGGCGAGGGTGTGTAGTCCTCTGAAGGCGAGGGCGTGTAGACCTCTGAAGGCGAGAGCGTGTAGTCCTCTGAAGGCGAGGACGTGTAGCCCTCTGAAGATGAGGGCGTCCTGTCCTCTGAAGGCGAGGACGTGTAGCCCTATGAAGGCGAGGGCGTGTAGTGCTCTGAAGGCGAGGGCGTGTAGTCCTCTGAATGGACGACATGTAGCCCTATAAAGGCAAGGGCGTGTAGCCCTCTGAAGGTTAGGATGTGTAGCCCTCTGAAGACGAGGACGTGCAGTCCTCTGAAGGCCAGGACGTGCTGTCCTCTGAAGGCAAGGACGTGTCGCCCTCTTAAGGTGAGGACGTGTAGTCCTCTGAAGGCAAGGACGATAGTCCTCTAAAGGCGAGGGCTTGCAGTCCTCTAAAGGCGAGGACGTGTCATCCTCTGAAGGCGAGGGCGTGTAGTCCTCTGAAGGCGAGGGCATGTAGCCCTCTGGAGGTGAGGACGTGCAGCCCTCTGAAGACGAGGACGTTCAATCCACTAAAGGCAAGGACGTGCCGTTCTTTGAAGGCGAGGACATGTATCCCTCTCAAGGCGACGGTGTGTAGTCCTTTGAAGGCGAGGGTGTGTAGCCCTCTAAAGGCGAGGGCGTGTAGTCCTCTGAAGGCGAGGGCGTGTAGCCCTCAGAAAGTGAGGACGTGTAGTCCTTTGAAGGTGAGGATGTGTAGTCCTCTGAAGGTGAGGGCGTGTAGCCCTCTCAAGGCGAAGACGTGTAGTCCTCTGAAGGCGAGGGCGTGTAGTCCTCTGAAGGCGAGGATGTGTAGTCCTCTGAAGGTGAGGTCGTGTAGTCGTCTAAAGGTGAGGACGTGTAGTCATCTGAAAGCGAGGACGTGTAGTCCTCTGAAGGTGAGGGCGAGTAGCCCTCTGAAGGTGAGAACGTGTAGTCATCTGAAGGTGATGGCGTGTAGCCCTCTGAAGGAAAGGATGAGTGGTCCTTTGAAGGTGAGGATGTGTAGTCCTCTAAAGGCGAGGACTTGTAGTCCTCTAAAGGGGAGGACGTATAGTCCTCTGAAGGTGAGGACGTGCAACCCTCTGAAGGTGAGGACGTGTAGTTCTCTGAAGGCAAGGACATGCAGCCCTCTGAAGGCGAGGGCGTGTAGTCCTCTGAAGGCGAGGGCGTGCAGCCCTCTGAAGGCGAGGACGTGTAGTCCTTTGAATGCGATAGGTACTAGTACCTAAGGGTCCACCCTTATAAGAGATTGACTCATCGATAGGGCCGATCATCCCAAATTCAAAAGATTGGACACTAGAGGTAAGAAATCTATGCAGTTAACATGATTTTTAGGGATGCAGATGCATGCAACCTTTGTCTTGAAATGCGGTAAATGCAGACTTCGTATGCAACAATGCAATGTCATGGAAAGTTGTACAATGTTCATGACATTTTTTCCTTATTTTGTGATTTTGATTTGATTTTTGAAAAAACACAGATTGGCTGTCCTTTTGAAAGAGGTGATAATTCATGCAACCTTATCCTATCTTTTGCAAATCTCTTTGGGAACTCCCTCAGAGTATATGTCCTGTTTGATTTACTCACTTGATAATTTTGGAGTGACGGCAATGGAGTTGTTTGACGTTTAATCAATCCATTGAAATCCCCGAGTTTGTCCCCCCTTTTTTTTTAAAAAACATCGACGGGTGAAAACTTTTGATCTGCTTCTAGGTTCGCTTGAGGCTCATGCACGGTGCCCCTCATTGCCCCAGTGTAAGGCTTTGAGGTACCAATCATTGTCTTTCGTCATGACCTTGTAGCAGGGAACCTATTGGGTGAGAACTTCTAATCTGCCCCTAGGTTTGCTTGAGGTTTATGCATTGTGCCTTTCATTGCCCCAGTGTAGGGCTCTAAGGTATCCATTGTTGTTTTGTTTTCACAACCTTGTAGCAAGGAAGAATGAAAGAAGCGGTTGATTCTCGCAAAAAGAATTTTTCAAGGACGAGAAATAGTTGAAGGATTTTGTCAGTTGACGATTTAAGTCAAATGACTCTTATTCTCGATAACTCACTTCTCTCTAAAAAAGACAAACTTTCCGTAATGATAAAATGAGGTCACATGAACGTCTATATTTTACTTGAAAACACAGTCAATCAATTGCTTTTTTCCTTTTCTTTTTGAACTTTTCTTCTTTACTCGTTGTTTACGGCACCCTCACCAAATGTGTAGCACGAGTAATTTCTGATTGAACGGTCTTGGAAGTCCAAACTCAGGAGTGCAGGTCGCTTGAGCAAACAAACCAATGGCTTGCACCCACATTCTAGTGGAAGCAAAGATGTAATTACGAGAGGATGAAGGACAAAGATGTCAAATTTATTCATTTTATTTAGCATTGTAACTGTGGTTTACAATAATGGCATAAACTTGAAAATCCTGATGAGTCATTAGAGACATCTAACAACAGCTTTCAAAATTGCCCCATGTGTGGTGTCGCTTGTCAATGTTAGGATTTACAAGCGATTCTCCTCAAATTTCAGCCAACCAGCATCAATTTGACCTTGCACCTTATGCTTTAGGGCCCTACAATGCTCAATGGAATGCCCCAGGGCTCCACCATGATAAGCACATGTTGTGTTCGAGTCGTATCCTCGGAGAAATGGAGGTTGATGAACCTTGGTTGGGGTTATGGCTACCATTGAATTGCATAGGACACCAGAATTGGGGTGAATTCTGTAGGCTTTTTCGCTGCAAAATTCATTTCTTAGTTGGTGTTTTGGTTTGTGCTAAAGGTGGTCTTTGTCATTGGAAGTGCGGTAGACAGGCTTTGTGGTTGATTTAGGGATGGCCTTTCTAGATGACTGGGTGGTGGGTAATGAGAGGAGCTGATATTGGCTGAGTAATGACATTGTTGGGCTGGTGGGAAGTTTGGCCATGTAGGAATGACAGTCGCAGTATAGGTTTCTCCTTCATTCTCACTCTCTTCATTTGCCCCAATTTTCTCATTCGTCCAAGCAGGATAATTAAATTTTCCTGTTTTCAGACCCACTTCGATCCTTTCGTCAGCAAAAACTAAATCAGCAAAGCTTGAAGGTGTGTAGCCCACCATTTTTTCATAGTAGAACACTGGTAATGTGTCTACTATCAAGGTTATCATCTCCCTTTTCGTTATTAGGGGTGTCACCTGAGCTGCCAGGTCTCTCCAACTTTGGGCGTATTCTTTGAAAGATTCATGCCCCTTTTTGCACATGTTTTGTAGTTGCATCCTTTCTGGAGCCATATCAAAATTGTACTAACACTGCCTAACGAAGGAAACCATTAGGTCCTTCCAAGAATGGACTTGGGAAGGTTCCAAGTTAGTGTACCAGGTAACAGCTACCCTAGTAAGACTTTCTTGGAAGACATGTATCAGCAGTTCCTCATCTTTTGTGTATGCCCCCATCTTCCGACAATACATCTTTAGATGGTTCTTGGGGCAAGTAGTCCCCTTGTACTTGTCAAAGTCCGGCACCTTGAACTTGGGAGGGGTGATGATATTGGGTTAGCAAAGGCATAATCTTCGCCTCCTTCAATGGCCCTAAGCCTTTCCTCTAGATGATCCAACTTTCCCATTTTTGCCATAGCATGAGGGTTTTTACCCGCTGTGGAATGCAAGGGGTGTGGTTGTGGGTGATATTGAGGGCCCTCCAATGTGTTTTGCAGGGGTATATCACCAATTGCTTGCCCTTCAGTGGCATATCTGAGGCAAGGCTCGAAGTCGGCTAGATTGTGGCGGGGAATTTCATGTGTCTCCCCCATGGTTTGAGAGACATGAGCATGATCAGTTTGGGGTTGTCGGCTCTCAATGAATATGGGAGTGGAGTTATTGACATTCTCACTGGGAGTGTACACCACATTGGGTGGTGTATAGTTGGGAGGCAAGCCATATGGCGGGAAGGCGTGCTTGTTTTGAATTTGCACATAATAGGGGTCGTCCGTACTTCCCAAATCTTTGCCTACCATATCTGAGGTTGGATGATTCATTTGGTTGAGGCCAGATGGGGGCATCGGGCTCACCTTAGCAACAGCGCTGGTAGCGGCAACTGCAACCGCATTGGCTTCCATTATCTTCTTCATGCTCATCATGGCCTCCATCATTGTGGCCATTTGCTCTTTCATGGCCTCCATGTCGGCCTTCATCTCCTTTTGCACCTCCTCTACTTCACCCATTACTCTAGCTCTAGCACGGGTTCGGTAAGGGCGCCATAAAGCGTGTTCTTTCCTTTTGATAACAATGATTAAGTTTGTTTTTTTTTTCAAGGAAAGAATGCAATGAGCAATGCAACCAATGAAAAGCATGGATGTATGTGAATGATGCATTGTTGAAGTACTGCGATTTTTTACGCAGGACATGAGGTTGAATCAATTTAGATTTTCAACATGGTACATGACATCTTTGTCAAGGTGAAACTGGAAGTAACAAGGACATCAACAGTCCTAAATGTGTTCGACAGTAGACGAAGTAGCGATGTAACTCGATCCATCTTTTGCCCCAATTTTTTGCAAGATGGTTACTTTCATACTTCAACCTGACTTAATGAATCTTTTTCGTAAAAGCATGAGCTTGGTTCAACCCCATAACCCAAGGAATGGCAATTTTGATCGCCAATACTCGACAACATTTCATAGAGATGAAAGAATCTGGAATACGTATGCTATGCATGGAAAATGTAATTATGAGATTGAGATGCCCGAAGAAACATCATTTCCAAGTTAACCACACATTAGGTACCATGCTCAATCATTTTGTTTTGTGTGAAATGGGTTTATGATCCCAACATGGTTGGCTCATGGTACCGAACATATGCAACTAAGAATGCATCATGAATTTTCATGCTTCCCTTTTTTGTTTTTGTTTTGCAGAGGAAAATGCAAGGATCATGCATGAGTAAACATGAAAATAAATGGTAAGCAAAAAACATGTTAGATGCAAATGCATGGTGATGAAATGACTTATGCAAAATGCAATGCATGAATATGGTTAGTGACAAATGCAAGAATGATATGTCTATTACGATGCCATGAAGAGATGCTTATGCGGTGCATGATATGAATGCATTTACGAACATGAGAGCCCGAAAAATCATCTCTTCTTACTTGTGCATTTGGGGGCGCAGTGCCCCATGTGTGCAGTTAAGAAGGTGATATGGACCTTCCGGCTTCCCGTGACAAAAGACGAGACCAAAATACAACGCATGCGTGACGACATGATGCAGGTGCACAACAACGCAAAAGGGGGATGTACACTGCATGGCAATGTCCTCAAATAATCACACCGCAAAGGCGCATATGACATTTAGGTTATATGCATGGCAGTGTTTAAAAGGCACGCAACGTGTTCGCTTTGTGCCCCTATTTTAGGGACCTAAATGGGAGGAACTAAAAGGCTTTTAGTGATAATTCCCAAGGTGGTCATATCTCTCTTGATGGTTTCTAAAGGTATCATCCCCTTCGAAAAACATATTGCGACATTAGGGACTACCAGCAACAACATGCTATCAAAGAGAAAAACTCTAGATGAGGGTTCACTGTTATCAAGCAAGTCGGAGACCCAGCATGACCACAGATTCACCTCCACTCCTTATGTTCCCATGGACCCGGGTATAGGGCCCCTTTTCAACTCATCGTGTGTACAAATAGTGTTGGTGTTTGTGTGCATCAAATGAATAAATATCTATCTCATGCATACATTTCAAAAACCACACTAAAAGAATCAAAGAGTTATATACAAGAACGTAAGAGAAATAAAAGGAAACCGACAAAAGAGGAAGTCATGATATTGCACGAGATTAGAAGGCCTAACTCTCTAAAAACAATCCCCAGTGGAGTCACCAACTGTCGCAACCTACCCTTCAGAGGGAGGGCGACGCGGGGCTCACAGGTGCGTCTTCCAAGGGAGGAAGGCACACGAAGTCGCCACCAACGTTTATTTGAGGAAAACGTCAGAAAAACTAGAAAGGTGTGGTCTACGAACTTTAAGTGTGAAAGGTTCGAGAGTTGTTTTTACGCACAGGGAAGGTATTAGCACCCTATGCGTCCGTCACAAGGGATGACAGTCTTCAATCAAGTGTGCAAATATGACTTCAAAATTATGTATTTTTCCCATTTTAATGTTTTTATGTCTTTTTATGCCATTTTGTATTTTTTATCTTTTTGTGGTCGACAAGGGTGTTTCCCTCGCTCCTATGTATCCTCAATTGCGATGAGGAAATCAAAACTATGTAGTTTTTTCAGAACTGAACGTTGGTTAAGTTGTTTTTATCTTTTTTTCCAAGATATATTTTGACCGAACAAAAGTCGTTTAAGGCATTGGACCATTAAACGATCTTTTGATTTTTGGAAAGGAGATAAATGTTAAGGCGTTGGACCATTAACGATCTCTTGGTTTTGAAAGGAGAGAAACGTTAAGGCGTTGGACCATTAACGATCTCTTGGTTTTTGAAAGGAGAGAAACGTTAAGGCGTTGGACCATTAACGATCTCTTGGGGTGGTCGACAAAAGCGGGGCTTTTTCTCCTACGTATCCTCAATTGCGATGAGGAAATCAGACCTACGTAGTTCTTGCAAAAGTGGTAAAGTTACATGTTGATTTATGCTTTTGAACGGTCCATGCTAACCGATAAAAGCAAAGAGGACCATTTAAGGCGTTGGACCTTAAAACGGTTTTTAGTGATTTTTGCGGACAAAGCTTGATTTGTGAGTTGATTTTAGCCTTAGTTTCACTTTGGTTATTGTCGCAACATGCCCTTCGTGGGCGAGCGAGGGCGAGGCTCACGGGTGCGCTTTCCAAAAGAGGAAAGATGCACGGAGTCGCCACCAATGTTTATTTGTGGAAAACGTCGGAAAAAACCGAAGGAAACCGGTCAAAATGAAGATTCTAAGTTCGGGAGTTGTATTTATGCTTGAGGAAGGTATTAACACCTCTCACGTTTGTCTCAAAGGACAACAACCTATTTTTTAGATTTGTGGAAATTGTGTTACCTTAACTTTTATTTCTTTTTATTTTTTGAGGCCGACAAAAGCGGGGCTTTTGCTCCTACGTACCCTCCTTTGGAGAGGAAATCAGACTTACGTAGTTCTTTCTTAAGCGTGAATCAAGCGATTCCTTTTACTTGAGAGGTGATCATTTTAAGGCGTTGGACCTTAAAAATGATCCATTTTACTTGGTAAGAAAAGTTGAGGTAAAACTTTCAAATCCTATTTTTTGTGGACGAGCTTGACTAGGCGAGTTGATTTTAGCCTTAGTTTCACTTTAGTTATTAGTCAATTCAATTAAGAATGAGAAATCCCAAAGAGAAAACGTCTGATTGTTTTTTCGCTTTATTTTACTAAAAGGCATTTTTTGATTATTATATTATTATTTTACCTCTTTTTTGATTTCCAACGTGGTTACGGCACGACTGAACGGTCGGAATTCATTTTAACCGAAATTAACGGATGATACAATTCAAACGATCGGTGGAAATTTATTTTATTTTTAGATTAGGCGAGAAATGACTTAATAAATGGCTTAAGCACGTCAAAAGGGGCTACGGAAAGTGAATGAAAACGAGAATAAAAATACATGAAACAAAATGTGGACCACCACGGGCACATAGAATGAATTGAAAAGCTCGGTTTGAAGTACTTACCCGTTGAAGACTGAAGAAAACGAAGAACGAACGATGAATATTTGAAGAACGATCGAGAATCTTCGCGTAATTACTCACGGAAACGTTACGGAAGCGCCTCGACTTGGATTTTCTTCACGGAAACAATTTTCCTCAGCAAATTTAAGAGAATACGAAATGCCAAGAAGGCTGAACCCTTTTCTTCTTCACTCCTCCCCCTATTTATAGCAAAATAGGGGAGGAGCTTGCCACCCAGCTCGCCCTGGCGAGCAAGGTTGCTTCCTCCAGAAGCAAGAGCCTTCTGGAGGAAGGATCTGGAAGGCCCAAGTGGGCCAGATTGCTATTTGTACCTCCTTTTTTACTAAATGCACCCCCTTCTATTTTTTTGATAATTCTTTTTTCGTAACATTACGAAACTTTAAGAATTTCGTAACGATACTTATTTTCCTTCCGCAAGGTTACGAATCCTTACGAAATATATATTTACTCTTTTTTAGCTTTCGAAGAAGTTACGGAAACTCACGGATTACGCAAAAACACCTCTTTTTGATTTCCGCCACAGCACGAAATTTCACGGATTGCGCTAGCCTGCTTCCTTTTGATTTCTGACACGTCTCGGGACTTCATTTATTGTGCAACAAAGGACGCCAAGTATCTCAAAGCGGCTAACCAAAGGTTGCATGTCAACAAGTAATAATCCCCGGACGAAATTAGGGTATGACAGTTGCCCCTCTTTACTTACCTTTTATCGGAGATAAGAGGAAAGCAAAGATAAGACACTGATTTCGTCCGTCTTGCCCTTTCCGTGATTAGTCCATGAAAACTCTCGTCTCTACTCCTTCTTTTTCTTTTCTGCACAACATAATACAAACAACAACAAGAACAACAAATATAATATACATATACACTTTTGGGAAAAAGAAACAATCGGGAACATAACAAAGATCACATTCCCAGTCAAGAGGATCCGCCCTTGACGATGAAAAACTCTGGAGAATGGAGGATTGCACTCAGCAATCACTACACATGGCTCCAAACTCGTGGGTGGAGGACGCATGAACGAAAACGCAATTCATGGGGGTCCGAAAAAAGGGTTGAGAATGGAGAATTGCACTAAGCAATCACTACGCATGGCTCCAAACTTGTGGGTGGAGGATCCATGAACGAAAACGCAATTCATGGGAGTCCGACAAAAGGTTTGAGAATGGAGAATTGCACTAAGCAATCACTACGCATGGCTCCAAACTCGAAGGTGGAGGACGCATGAACGAAAACGCAATTCATGAGGCTCCGAAAAAGGGTTGAGAATGGAGAATTGCACTAAGCAATCACTATGCATTGCTCCAAACTCGAAGGTGGAGGACGCATGAACGAAAACGCAATTCATGGGGCTCCGAAAAAGGATTGAGAATGGAGAATTGCACTAAGCAATCACTACGCATGGCTCCAAACTCGAAGGTGGAGGACACATGAACGAAAATGCAATTCATGGGGCTCCGAAAAAGGGTCGAGAATGGAGAATTGCACTAAGCAATCACTACGGATGGCTCCAAACTCGAAGGTGGAGGACACATGAACGAAAACACAATTCATGGGGCTCCGAAAAAGGGTTGAGAATGGAGAATTGAACTAAGCAATCACTACGCATGGCTCCAAACTCGAAGGTGGAGGGCACATGAACGAAAATGCAATTCATGAGGCTCCGAAAAAGGGTTGAGAATGGAGAATTGCACTAAGCAATCACTACGCATGGCTCCAAACTCGAAGGTGGAGGACGCATGAACGAAAATGCAATTCATGGGGCTCCGAAAAAGGGTTGAGAATGGAGAATTGCACTTAGCAATCACTACGCATGGCTCCAAACTCGAAGGTGGATGACACATGAACGAAAACACAATTCATGGGGCTTCGAAAAAGGGTTGAGAATGGAGAATTGCACTAAGCAATCACTACGCATGGCTCCAAACTCGAAGGTGGAGGACACATGAACGAAAACGCAATTCATGGGGCTCCGAAAAAGGGTTGAGAATGGAGAATTGCACTAAGCAATCACTACGCATGGCTCCAAACTCGAAGGTGGAGGACACATGAATGAAAATGCAATTCATGGGGCTACGAAAAAGGGTTGAGAATGGAGAATTGCACTAAGCAATCACTATGCATGGCTCCAAACTCGAAGGTGGAGGAGACATGAACGAAAACGCAATTCATGGGGCTCCGAAAAAGGGGTTGAGAATGGAGAATTGCACTAAGCAATCACTACGCATGGCTCCAAACTCGAAGGTGGAGGGCACATGAACGAAAACGCAATTCATGGGGCTCCGAAAAAGATTGAGAATGGAGAATTGCACTAAGCAATCACTACGCATGGCTCCAAACTCGAAGGTGGAGGACGCATGAACGAAAACACAATTCATGGGGCTCCGAAAAAGGGTTGAGAATGGAGAATTGCACTAAGCAATCACTACGCATGGCTCCAAACTCGAAGGTGGAGGACACATGAATGGAAACGCAATTCATGGGGCTCCGAAAAAGGGTTTAGAATGGAGAATTGCACTAAGCAATCACTACGCATGGCTCCAAACTCGAAGGTGGAGGACACATGAACGAAAACGCAATTCATGGGGCTCCGAAAAAGGGTTGAGAATGGAGAATTGCACTAAGCAATCACTACGCATGGCTCCAAACTCGAAGGTGGAGGACACATGAATGGAAACGCAATTCATGGGGCTCCGAAAAAGGGTTTAGAATGGAGAATTGCACTAAGCAATCACTACGCATGGCTCCAAACTCGAAGGTGGAGGACACATGAACGAAAACGCAATTCATGGGGCTCCGAAAAAGGGTTGAGAATGGAGAATTGCACTAAGCAATCACTACGCATGGCTCCAAACTCGAAGGTGGAGGACGCATGAACGAAAACGCAATTCATGGGGCTCAGAAAAAGGGTTGAGAATGGAGAATTGCACTAAGCAATCACTACGCATGGCTCCAAACTCGAAGGTGGAGGACACATGAACGAAAACACAATTCATGGGGCTTCGAAAAAGGGTTGAGAATGGAAAATTGCACTAAGCAATCACTACGCATGGCTCCAAACTCGAAGGTGGAGGACACATGAACGAAAACGCAATTCATGGGGCTCCGAAAAAGGGTTGAGAATGGAGAATTGCACTAAGCAATCACTACGCATGGCTCCAAACTCGAAGATGGAGGACACATGAATGAAAACGCAATTCATGGGGCTCCGAAAAAGGGTTGAGAATGGAGAATTGCACTAAGCAATCACTATGCATGGCTCCAAACTCGAAGGTGGAGGAGACATGAACGAAAACGCAATTCATGGGGCTCCGAAAAAGGGGTTGAGAATGGAGAATTGCACTAAGCAATCATTACGCATGGCTCCAAACTCGAAGGTGGAGGGCACATGAACGAAAACACAATTCATGGGGCTCCGAAAAAGGGTTGAGAATGGAGAATTGCACTAAGCAATCACTACAAATGGCTCCAAACTCGAAGGTGGAGGGCACATGAACGAAAACGCAATTCATGGGGCTCCGAAAAAGATTGAGAATGGAGAATTGCACTAAGCAATCACTACGCATGGCTCCAAAGTCGAAGGTGGAGGACGCCTGAACGAAAACACAATTCATGGGGCTCCGAAAAAGGGTTGAGAATGGAGAATTACACTAAGTAATCACTACGCATGGCTCCAAACTCGAAGGTGGAGGACACATGAACGGAAACGCAATTCATGGGGCTCCGAAAAAGGGTTTAGAATGGAGAATTGCACTAAGCAATCACTACGCATGGCTCCAAACTCGAAGGTGGAGGACACATGAACGAAAATGCAATTCATGGGGCTCCGAAAAAGGGTTGAGAATGGAGAATTGCACTAAGCAATCACTACGCATGGCTCCAAACTCGAAGGTGGAGGACACATGAACGAAAACACAATTCATGGGGGTTCGAAAAAGGGTTGAGAATGGAGAATTGCACTAAGCAATCACTACGCATGGCTCCAAACTCGAAGGTGGAGGACACATGAACGAAAACGCAATTCATGGGGCTCCGAAAAAGGGTTGAGAATGGAGAATTGCACTAAGCAATCACTACGGATGGCTCCAAACTCGAAGGTGGAGGACACATGAACGAAAACACAATTCATGGGGCTCCGAAAAAGGTTGAGAATGGAGAATTGAACTAAGCAATCACTACGCATGGCTCCAAACTCGAAGGTGGAGGGCACATGAACGAAAATGCAATTCATGAGGCTTCGAAAAAGGGTTGAGAATGGAGAATTGCACTATGCAATCACTACGCATGGCTCCAAACTCGAAGGTGGAGGACGCATGAACGAAAATGCAATTCATGGGGCTCCGAAAAAGGGTTGAGAATGGAGAATTGCACTAAGCAATCACTACGCATGGCTCCAAACTCGAAGGTGGAGGACACATGAACGAAAACACAATTCATGGGGCTTCGAAAAAGGGTTGAGAATGGAGAATTGCACTAAGCAATCACTACGCATGGCTCCAAACTCGAAGGTGGAGGACACATGAACGAAAACGCATTTCATGGGGCTCCGAAAAAGGGTTGAGAATGGAGAATTGCACTAAGCAATCACTACGCATGGCTCCAAACTCGAAGGTGGAGGACACATGAACGAAAACACAATTCATGGGGCTCCGAAAAAGGGTTGAGAATGGAGAATTGCACTAAGCAATCACTATGCATGGCTCCAAACTCGAAGGTGGAGGAGACATGAACGAAAACGCAATTCATGGGGCTCCGAAAAAGGGGTTGAGAATGGAGAATTGCACTAAGCAATCACTACGCATGGCTCCAAACTCGAAGGTGGAGGACACATGAACGAAAACGCAATTCATGGGGCTCCGAAAAAGGGTTGAGAATGGAGAATTGCACTAAGCAATCACTACGCATGGCTCCAAACTCGAAGGTGGAGGACGCATGAACGAAAATGCAATTCATGGGGCTCCGAAAAAGGGTTGAGAATGGAGAATTGCACTAAGCAATCACTACGCATGGCTCCAAACTCGAAGGTGGAGGACACATGAACGAAAACACAATTCATGGGGCTCCGAAAAAGGGTTGAGAATGGAGAATTGCACTAAGCAATCACTATGCATGGCTCCAAACTCGAAGGTGGAGGAGACATGAACGAAAACGCAGTTCATGGGGCTCCGAAAAAGGGGTTGAGAATGGAGAATTGCACTAAGCAATCACTACGCATGGCTCCAAACTTGAAGGTGGAGGGCACATGAACGAAAACACAATTCATGGGGCTCCGAAAAAGGGTTGAGAATGGAGAATTGCACTAAGCAATCACTACAAATGGCTCCAAACTCGAAGGTGGAGGGCACATGAACGAAAACGCAATTCATGGGGCTCCGAAAAAGGGTTTAGAATGGAGAATTGCACTAAGCAATCACTACGCATGGCTCCAAACTCGAAGGTGGAGGACACATGAACGAAAATGCAATTCATGGGGCTCCGAAAAAGGGTTGAGAATGGAGAATTGCACTAAGCAATCACTACGCATGGCTCCAAACTCGAAGGTGGAGGACACATGAACGAAAACACAATTCATGGGGCTTCGAAAAAGGGTTGAGAATGGAGAATTGCACTAAGCAATCACTACGCATGGCTCCAAACTTGAAGGTGGAGGGCACATGAACGAAAACACAATTCATGGGGCTCCGAAAAAGGGTTGAGAATGGAGAATTGCACTAAGCAATCACTACAAATGGCTCCAAACTCGAAGGTGGAGGGCACATGAACGAAAACGCAATTCATGGGGCTCCGAAAAAGGGTTTAGAATGGAGAATTGCACTAAGCAATCACTACGCATGGCTCCAAACTCGAAGGTGGAGGACACATGAACGAAAATGCAATTCATGGGGCTCCGAAAAAGGGTTGAGAATGGAGAATTGCACTAAGCAATCACTACGCATGGCTCCAAACTCGAAGGTGGAGGACACATGAACGAAAACACAATTCATGGGGCTTCGAAAAAGGGTTGAGAATGGAGAATTGCACTAAGCAATCACTACGCATGGCTCCAAACTCGAAGGTGGAGGAGACATGAACGAAAACGCAATTCATGGGGCTCCGAAAAAGGGGTTGAGAATGGAGAATTGCACTAAGCAATCACTACGCATGGCTCCAAACTCGAAGGTGGAGAGCACATGAACGAAAATGCAATTCATGAGGCTCCGAAAAAGGGTTGAGAATGGAGAATTACACTAAGCAATCACTACGCATGGCTCCAAACTCGAAGGTGGAGGACGCATGAACGAAAATGCAATTCATGGGGCTCCGAAAAAGGGTTGAGAATGGAGAATTGCACTAAGCAATCACTACGCATGGCTCCAAACTCGAAGGTGGAGGACACATGAACGAAAACACAATTCATGGGGCTTCGAAAAAGGGTTGAGAATGGAGAATTGCACTAAGCAATCACTACGCATGGCTCCAAACTCGAAGGTGGAGGACACATGAACGAAAACGCATTTCATGGGGCTTCGAAAAAGGGTTGAGAATGGAGAATTGCACTAAGCAATCACTACGCATGGCTCCAAACTCGAAGGTGGAGGACACATGAACGAAAACGCAATTCATGGGGCTCCGAAAAAGGGTTGAGAAAGCAGAATTGCACTAAGCAATCACTACGGATGGCTCCAAACTCGAAGGTGGAGGACACATGAACGAAAACACAATTCATGGGGCTCCGAAAAAGGGTTGAGAATGGAGAATTGAACTAAGCAATCACTACGCATGGCTCCAAACTCGAAGGTGGAGGACACATGAACGAAAACGCAATTCATGGGGCTCCGAAAAAGGGTTGAGAATGGAGAATTGCACTAAGCAATCACTACGCATGGCTCCAAACTCGAAGGTGGAGGACACATGAACGAAAACACAATTCATGGGGCTCCGAAAAAGGGTTGAGAATGGAGAATTGCACTAAGCAATCACTACGCATGGCTCCAAACTCGAAGGTGGAGGACACATGAACGAAAACACAATTCATGGGGCTCCGAAAAAGGGTTGAGAATGGAGAATTGCACTAAGCAATCACTATGCATGGCTCCAAACTCGAAGGTGGAGGAGACATGAACGAAAACGCAATTCATGGGGCTTCGAAAAAGGGTTGAGAATGGAGAATTGCACTAAGCAATCACTACGCATGGCTCCAAACTCGAAGGTGGAGGACACATGAACGAAAACGCAATTCATGGGGCTCCGAAAAAGGGTTGAGAATGGAGAATTGCACTAAGCAATCACTATGCATGGCTCCAAACTCGAAGGTGGAGGAGACATGAACGAAAACGCAATTCATGGGGCTCCGAAAAAGGGGTTGAGAATGGAGAATTGCACTAAGCAATCACTACGCATGGCTCCAAACTCGAAGGTGGAGGACACATGAACGAAAACGCAATTCATGGGGCTCCGAAAAAGGGTTGAGAATGGAGAATTGCACTAAGCAATCACTACGCATGGCTCCAAACTCGAAGGTGGAGGACACATGAACGAAAACGCAATTCATGGGGCTCCGAAAAAGGGTTGAGAATGGAGAATTGCACTAAGCAATCACTACGCATGGCTCCAAACTCGAAGGTGGAGGACACATGAACGAAAACACAATTCATGGGGCTTCGAAAAAGGGTTGAGAATGGAGAATTGCACTAAGCAATCACTACGCATGGCTCCAAACTTGAAGGTGGAGGGCACATGAACGAAAACACAATTCATGGGGCTCCGAAAAAGGGTTGAGAATGGAGAATTGCACTAAGCAATCACTACAAATGGCTCCAAACTCGAAGGTGGAGGGCACATGAACGAAAACGCAATTCATGGGGCTCCGAAAAAGGGTTTAGAATGGAGAATTGCACTAAGCAATCACTACGCATGGCTCCAAACTCGAAGGTGGAGGACACATGAACGAAAACGCATTTCATGGGGCTTCGAAAAAGGGTTGAGAATGGAGAATTGCACTAAGCAATCACTACGCATGGCTCCAAACTCGAAGGTGGAGGACACATGAACGAAAACGCAATTCATGGGGCTCCGAAAAAGGGTTGAGAAAGCAGAATTGCACTAAGCAATCACTACGGATGGCTCCAAACTCGAAGGTGGAGGACACATGAACGAAAACACAATTCATGGGGCTCCGAAAAAGGGTTGAGAATGGAGAATTGAACTAAGCAATCACTACGCATGGCTCCAAACTCGAAGGTGGAGGACACATGAACGAAAACGCAATTCATGGGGCTCCGAAAAAGGGTTGAGAATGGAGAATTGCACTAAGCAATCACTACGCATGGCTCCAAACTCGAAGGTGGAGGACACATGAACGAAAACACAATTCATGGGGCTCCGAAAAAGGGTTGAGAATGGAGAATTGCACTAAGCAATCACTACGCATGGCTCCAAACTCGAAGGTGGAGGACACATGAACGAAAACACAATTCATGGGGCTCCGAAAAAGGGTTGAGAATGGAGAATTGCACTAAGCAATCACTATGCATGGCTCCAAACTCGAAGGTGGAGGAGACATGAACGAAAACGCAATTCATGGGGCTTCGAAAAAGGGTTGAGAATGGAGAATTGCACTAAGCAATCACTACGCATGGCTCCAAACTCGAAGGTGGAGGACACATGAACGAAAACGCAATTCATGGGGCTCCGAAAAAGGGTTGAGAATGGAGAATTGCACTAAGCAATCACTATGCATGGCTCCAAACTCGAAGGTGGAGGAGACATGAACGAAAACGCAATTCATGGGGCTCCGAAAAAGGGGTTGAGAATGGAGAATTGCACTAAGCAATCACTACGCATGGCTCCAAACTCGAAGGTGGAGGACACATGAACGAAAACGCAATTCATGGGGCTCCGAAAAAGGGTTGAGAATGGAGAATTGCACTAAGCAATCACTACGCATGGCTCCAAACTCGAAGGTGGAGGACGCATGAACGAAAATGCAATTCATGGGGCTCCGAAAAAGGGTTGAGAATGGAGAATTGCACTAAGCAATCACTACGCATGGCTCCAAACTCGAAGGTGGAGGAGACATGAACGAAAACGCAATTCATGGGGCTCCGAAAAAGGGGTTGAGAATGGAGAATTGCACTAAGCAATCACTACGCATGGCTCCAAACTCGAAGGTGGAGGACACATGAACGAAAACGCAATTCATGGGGCTCCGAAAAAGGGTTGAGAATGGAGAATTGCACTAAGCAATCACTACGCATGGCTCCAAACTCGAAGGTGGAGGACACATGAACGAAAACGCAATTCATGGGGCTCCGAAAAAGGGTTGAGAATGGAGAATTGCACTAAGCAATCACTACGCATGGTTCCAAACTCGAAGGTGGAGGACACATGAATGAAAACGCAATTCATGGGGCTCCGAAAAAGGGTTGAGAATGGAGAATTGCACTAAGCAATCACTA